>NC_083347.1:13713372-14013372 GCF_019175385.1 Lycium barbarum
AAATTAGAACAAAACCTAGATTACTTAAAAACACAAGAATTAGAATTAGAAAAGAAAGTTCAGACTCTAGTTAATAAATTTAATCTAGAAAAATTACCTACAAAAACGGAAATAGAAAAGTTAGTTAAAGTTGTTATAGAAAAACCAAAAGAAATAGAACTAAAAACAACCCACATAGTCTCTAAAATAACACAACAAGTAGAAGTTTTAACTAGTGACATTAGAGAATTAAAAAAGACAGTAGCAGAACTAAAAGAAATCACTCTTTCATGAGTAGACCAACATTAGTTCAAGAAGAAGCCTCAAAATTAATAGAAAAATCTATACCTTACCAGATGACTATAAAGATTATATACCTAGCGCTAAATCGGACCAAATAATAATACAACAGAATACTACTATAATTTCATTAATATTAGAAATAATAAAGAAAATAGAAAAAATAGTACCAAGGTTAGAATTATTAGACGAACGCATTTCGTGGTTAACTGAACAACAAAGAGAAAAAAATAAAGAGACGTTTAAAAATAAAGAAGTTGACGAATTAATAGACCAATTAAAAAAGGTAGAAATAACACCTCAAAAAGATAAAGTTAAAGTACTTAGAAAACCACAAAAATGGACCTTCTTTCAACTAGACAAAGAAACGAAGGAGGATCAGAAAGGCAAGAAAGACAAAGAGTAAATTTTTCAGATAATAGAATAAGTAATAATTTCTTATCAAGAATTTTAAATAGAAGAACCCCAGAAGAAAATAATCAGCAGTTAAGTGAGGTAATAGACGTAGATAGAGATATACAAATTTTTCAACAAAACCAATTGAAACTGTTAAATCCAAAAACTCTATATAATATAAGACAGTTTTCAAGTACAGCTCAATTATATAGAAATTATAGAGAACAACAAATATCAGCCATAGGAAATAAAATTACTACCATAAATTTAATAGACCCAGTAGCTGTGAGACAAATAAAAAATACTAGAAGAAGTTTAATGCATATGGGATTAATAGTAGTAGGATTAAAAGGACTAACTAGAAAGAACTTAGGAACTAAAGTTTTAATAGTAATTTACGACGATAGATGGTCAGACATGAAAAAATCAATAATAGGACTAACGGAAGTAGACATGACAAATAATGGAGGAATATTTTATATTAGCCCAGATTTTATAATGAATTTAGCAGAATTTGGAAAGCACATAAAAATAGGAATACAGACCAAGGGATATGAAGAGATGTGTGACGGTAATAATTTATTAATATGCGTAGGATTTCTAGGAAAAATGACTAATAATAGTAATACAAAATTTAAAATTAAGGTAGAAGATGTAGTAGAAATAATGGGAAATAAAGGAATAAGACTAATAAATCCTATAAAAATAAATCCTGAAGAATATGCAGGGATGGAATGGAATCTAGAGGATTTTAATACAAAAAAGATTTTACAGCCAGAATCCCACCTAATGTACACTAATTCTAAGGGAGAGACATCTGTACGTTTTACTAATTATAATTATATGCCACAAAAAGACATAGAAGAAGAAAGTACTTTAGACGAAAATGAAATTACAGACACAACTTTTATGAATATAGAATTAATACAAGACGAGTTTGCGGTAGACGAAGCTATAGAAAAAGCAAAAAGACTTCAAAAAGAAAATAAAAATATGCTTTTTAAATGTAAAGGATGTAAGTTAGGAGAATTAACAATAGAAGAAACCATAAGTCACTTTAAATTATGTGAAGCCCGAACTGATAATTGGGGATATAGAGTAGAACAGATAAACCAAAGAAAATCAGACGATTTTGATAAAATATTAGAAGACATGCAAAACAGTGATGACGAACTAGAAATAGACTCTATAATAAGTCAAAAAGAATTAATGGAATCTAGTGCATCTAGTTCTAGTCCATTTCAAAGAACAACAGGAGAACAATATACTATAGATACTAGCACAGGAAATGCACCTAGAAGAAGAGTTTTTAGAACAGGAGGAGAACCTTTAAATAATGTTAAACCATCAGGAAAAAGAATGCCTATAGAAGAACCCATTATTCTTCAAGAAGGAGGTAATAAAGGTAAAATATTAAATATAGCAGCACATGACCCGCAAAGATGGAATTCAGTGATAGATCTTTGGAAAGGAATAGTAGTAGCAGACTATATAAAAACATATAGTGAAACAGACGCAGAAACAATGTATAAATATTTAGAAACATTTTTAGGAGAATCAACCAAAGCTTTATGGGAAGCTTATAAAGAAAATTTTCCAATGGAATTTCAACACCTAGTATCCATGGGAGCAAACCCATATAATTTTACTAATAAAATACATACTTTGATTACAGGGGAAGATCCAAATAGTGGATTATTAGTACTACAAAGAAATGCAGTAATAAAATTAGAACAACTAAGCATAAGTAGTTGGTTTCATATTAAGAAATTTTTAAACGATTATTTTTACTACTGTACTATTAGTGGAAATGCATTTGATCAAGAATTAGGTAAAAAGTTATTTAATAAACTACTAGGAGCCTTAGGAAGAGAAATAGAAGATAGATGGAATAAGAGAGACGGAGTAATGCAGAATCCTAATTTAACGTGGTCCATAGGACATAGAATACAACATATAATGGATATACTACAAGAAAAATGTACTCATATACAAATACAAAAACAGTTAAAAGAAAATGAAATGAACTTTTGTAAAAGCGTAGTTTACACGACACAAAGTTATGATAAAGACAATTATAAAAAGAAAAAGCATAAAAAATACCGAACGCAGTATAATAGAAATTATCCTCAATATAATAGAAAGAAATATTACCTTAGAAAATCATCAACTAGAAAACCTTATTTAGACAGAAATAGGCATGTAAGAAAATACCGAACAGAAAGAAATTATAGAAATAAATTAGAATGCTTCACTTGTGGAAGTGTAGAACACTTAGCAAATACATGTCCAAAAAGAATAAATAATAAGACAAGAAATTCCCAGCTAATTGAAGATTTTCAAGAAACATTAATAAATGTAGACGAGTATATGTCAGATACAGAAAGCATATATTCTATAGTAAGTGTAGACACTGAAGAAAAAATCAAAACAGACTCATCAGACTCAGAAGCAGACGAATTAATTAATGAAATAGGATTAGAAAATCTAGACTTAGAAGCAATGGATAATTTAGCAAATATAGCCGAAGACTGTAACCATGAGTTTGAACGAAATAAAGGATTGGATAGTAACGCATGTTTCTTTTGTAAATGGTATCCTAGTAGAGACAAAAGAGTTAAATGTAAAAATTGTTACATAGAAGGATGTACAATGTGTATAGAAAAAGAATTTAAAACAAAAATAAATAAAGAAACAACTCATAAGAAAATTGAAGACCCTACTATTAGTCTAAGAATAATAACATTAGAAACAAGAATAAATGAATTAGAAACCAGATTATGTAACCTAGAAAGAGGAAAACAAAGAGAAGTAGATAGTGAAGACGAAGAAATAAGATTATCAAATATACAACCAATAATGAAACCATTAACAATAATACCAGAAGAATCTCAAGCAGAATTAATGAGCATAGAAGACCATGAAGCATTAGTATGTAATGAAGATAAAAAATTAGGAACAATAAAAATACTTGCAAGAATTAAAATAGATGATTATGAGATAGAAACGTTAGCATTAGTAGATTCAGGGTGCACAAAGTGCATAATAAATAAAAGAATAGTTCCACCTAATTTAATAAAAATTCTAGAAAAACCAGTTGCGGCCATGCAAATGGATGGAACCCATAATATATATAGACATTATGTTCATAAAGCCTACATTAGCTTTATAAATACATGTTCAGAGTTTTACAAACCAAGTTATAAAATGGATAAGATATGGGTAAGAGAGCTTAATATAAATGTAGACTTTGTCATAGGGTTAGACTTCATGTTACATAATAATGGTAGCTGTATGATTACAAGAGATGGAGTAATTTTCTTAAAAAATATTACTCATACACCAGTACAAGTTCTTAAGACTGAAACAAGGATTCGTCATAAAAAGATCCCTACCACAGACCTGCAAAAGATAAAAGATAGTTGTTGTAAAGAATGTCAAGAAAAGAATACATGTTGTAAAGACAAACAAGAAATAAAAAATTTAACTCTAGAAGAAAAAGAAATTCTAGGAGAAGAAGACATGCTAGAAAAAAATTATACTTTAATAGATATAGAGACAGAGTTATATAATTTTAAAACAGGAATAGAAAGAATAGGAATAATAAAAAATCAAAAAGACCTAGATAATATAATAAAAATACTAGATGAAATAGAAATTATAGGAGAAAAACCATTAAAACATTGGAAAAATAACAGGATTGTATGTAAATTAGATATAATAAATCCAGACTATATAATTAAAACAGCATCTATTGAAGCAACAAATCAAGATGTAGAAGATTTTAAGGTACAAATAAAAGAACTATTGGACTTAGGAGTAATACGGAGATCTACTTCCAAAACATAGATCAGCAGCATTTATGGTAAAAAATCATAGCGAAATAGTTAGAGGAAAAACAAGAATGGTAATAAACTATAAAAGACTTAATGATAACACTAGAACATACGGATATAAGTTACCAGACAAAACAGAACTAATAAATAGAATACAAGGAAAGAAAATATTTAGTAAATTCGATTGTAAATCAGGATATTGGCAGGTACGAATGCATGAAGATAGTATAGAATGGACTGCATTCACCTGTCCTGAACGACATTTCGAATGGTTAGTAATGCCATTTGGATTAAAGACAGCTCCACCAATTTTTCAAAGAAAAATGGATAGTATATTTGGAGAGTACAAAAGGTTTGTATTAGTATATGTAGATGATATACTAGTATTTAGTAGAGATATTAAAGAACATTTAGGACACCTACAAACGGTATTTAGATTATTTGTAGAAAATGGGATAATAATTAGTAAAAAGAAAATGGAACTATGTAAAAATTATATAAACTTTTTAGGAGTAGTACTAGGAGAAGGTAAGATAAAATTACAACCTCATATAGCCAAAAAAGCTTTAGAAATGCCAGACAAGTTAGACAATGTTAAAGAATTACAAAAATTCTTAGGAATAGTCAATTATGCTAGAAATTTTATAAAAGATTTAGGAAAAATAGCAGGACCATTATATTCAAAGACTGGATCAAATGGTCAAAAACACTTTAATACTGAAGACATTAAATTAGTACAAAAAATAAAAGAAAAAATAAAAAACATTCCAGATTTAAATATGCCACTAGAAACAGACTATTTAATTACAGAAACAGACGGTAATTTTGAAGGATGGGGAGCAGTATTAAAAGCAAAACCTAGTAAATATAGTAATAAAAATGAAGAAAAGATATGTGCTTATCAAAGTGGTAAGTATAAAGAAAAAGGAAATATGAGTAGTATAGATGCAGAAATCTTAGCCGTAATATATGGATTAAATAGTTTCAGACTATATATTTTAAATAAACCAGAAATACTAGTTAGAACAGACTGTGAAGCTATAGTTAAATTCTATCAAAAGATAAATGATAAAAATAGTAGTAGAAGACGATGGCTAAATTTTTTAGATACCATTTCAATTTACAATTTAAAATTTGAACATATAAAAGGAAAAGATAATAATTTAGCAGATCAATTAAGTAGATTAAATATTACTGCTAACTAAATTTTTTGTTTGAACAGCATGAGACCTTCCAGTTCTCAGACAGCAGACAAGGGGAAAGGCATAGCCTCAACCCAAGACACATACAGACAGACAGTATTAGGTAACCTTCATTTTAGACCTACATCTTTATTAGAAAGAAATGCTATGGAAGAAAGAATACAAATCGGAGCCAATAATTTAGTAGTCTATCAGCCATCAAATTGGACTTTTAAAGTATTACCAGAATATGTAATAGATAGACAACAAAGATGCTTAGTGGATAATTTATGGATTTCGCGTAATAAAAAAGACGGAGCTAAACATTTTGTAGCCACTATAAATGCACTTTGTCAATATTTTACAGACCGAAATTTAGACAAAAAATTTAAATTTTATGTTGTAGTTCACGGTAAAACTAATGGTATTTTTCAGACTTGGATAGAAGTTGTAGACTCTATTAAAGACATAAGGAAACCTCTTTTTAAGGGATTTAATAATTTTACTGAAGCATTAGACTATGCTAGAGGCACATCGGGTCCAAACTATTATATTTCTCCAGCCCTCAGACAAAACCCAGACAAAATCCCTCAGTATAATGTACAAAAAGACACAGACAAAATAATCTTTTGCGACCATTGTTCTACCATGACTGATGTAGTCAAAAGACTAAACCAGCAAAAAGAGACATTGGTTCAAGAAAAAATGCAACTCTTGGATCAGGTGAAGACATTAGAACAAAGACTACAAGCATTAAAATTCGAATTGATGCAGTCTCAGAGTTCTCCATCTCAGAAAAAAATGGATGAGACGGGTGTGCATTCCCCAATGAATGCAATTAGACCCACTGTATCGGGTAAGGATACAGCTAGTCCGGTTCAAACGGTAGCCGGTAAAGACTTATCAAATCCGTTAATGGCTGTCACTTTGCCAAAAAGTGAAGACGAGGGATGTTCATCTCTCCAAACCAGACGGAGACTACCAAAGACACTTACGCAAGGAGCGACTTCTACAAGGAAAAGCACACTTGCAAAAAAGAAGAAAAATGAAAAAATAGAAAATATAGTAAAAGAGACACTAGAAAGATTTTTTCAGACAAAAGAAAAAGATAAATATATAGTCAAAGATCCTAGTCCAGAATTATCTCCAAGACAAGGGATGTCACCAGTCCATTCAGATTTTGAAGGAGAAGATATTAATTTTCAAGACTCGCAAATGATGTAGATTCAGGCATGAGTTTTGACTCAATTGCCCTACACAATTTAGACACTTAGATCAGTTAAAAAAAAAAAAAAAAGAGATTTGAAAAGACATGGTTAGACATGGTTCAGAAAAAGATGAAAGAAAAAGACAAAGGTGAAGTAGAGAAAAAGTCATGAAAGGAAAAGACAAAGTGAAGTAGAAAGAAAGTCATGACTTGGAAGATTTAGTTCGGTGGATCATGAGGACAAAGACATAGAAAAGAGAAACAAGGACATTAAAAAAATGACAAAAGCATCAATAATTAAAGACAAAGGTATGGAAAAGAGAGAGACAAGGACATTAGTCATCTTTTAGAAAAATGAGATGAGACAAGCTCAATAATAGAGGTAGAAGACTTTTGACTTTGGACTTTGTAATTTTTCAAGACACGTTGGAGCAATAATGTTGACAGTTCAGAAAAAAGAAGACCAGATTTTATTAAAGTAGCTGTAATAAAGTAGTAGTTTTATCTAGAAATGGGACAGCTCAGCAAACGGACAAAATTATAAAGTATCTTTTGAAAAGTTTCATGTGACGATGGGGCCCTAAGAGTACCCGGCTGAACTCAAAAGATTCTTCACAAATTTGAAGTCCGTCAGACCCCTATAAATAGCAGTGTTTTGCAGAGAAGGAGGGCATCAGAAAATTAACATCGATCAAGAAGCAAGACACAATCACCAAAAAAGCCTTCAACAAATTCTCTCACCAACCACTCCATATTCCTCTTCCCTTCCAAAAATGCCCCAACTCCTTTTCCCAATAAAATCCTTTGTAATATAACTTCCCTGTAAAATAGTTTTAATCTTTCCAGTAATTTTCTTTTAGTGTGAAGTAGTTTTTCGGGTTCCCCGAAAGGGAAACCTCTCTCCATCTTCAGACATGTAAGTTTTTATCTATGTTTTCTGTACTAATCTCCCTACTATGTAAATTATTTTATGTTCAATATTATGTTGAATTAAAATATTATGTTTGAGTAATTACTTACCTGTTGTTATGAATCTATTACTCTTAGTATATGGTTATTCTCTTAATTTCTTAATGAACTCGATGGATTAACCTGTAAATTCCTAGGTGTTTGAAAGGCCGTTTTAATGTCCAAATGATAAAAGGACGATGTTGGCCATGGTAACCGGGGTGTGGTTAAAGAAGACGGATATTAAGAACCAAGATTAAGAGAAAGAGATGAACAGTGTAATAAAGATTCATAACTAAACAGATTTATTTAAAAAAAAAAAAAAAAACGAAAAAACGAAAAAACGAAAAATATAAAAATTGGGAGAATAGGCAGAAAATAAGAAAAACACCTACATGATAAGAAGATTCAAGGAGTGAGGAAGTACCGAGTAGGATTGTTTAACATATAAGTAAAAACCACATAATATTGCTATTTTTCTTTCTACAAAAATTAAAACTTATATATTTAGAACTTATATATCTATTGAAACAAAAATATAAACCCCCTATCCCATTTTGGTATCAGAAAATTAACATCGATCAAGAAAGCAAGACACAATCACCAAAAAAGCCTTCAACAAAAAATTCTCTCACCAACCACTCCATATTCCTCTTCCCTTCCAAAAATGCCCCAACTCCTTTTCCCAATAAAATCCTTTGTAATATAACTTCCCTGTAAAATAGTTTTAATCTTTCCAGTAATTTTCTTTTAGTGTGAAGTAGTTTTTCGGGTTCTCCGAAAGGGAAACCTCTCTCCATCTTCAGACATGTAAGTTTTTATCTATGTTTTCTGTACTAATCTCCCTACTATGTAAATTATTTTATGTTCAATATTATGTTGAATTAAAATATTATGTTTGAGTAATTACTTACCTGTTGTTATGAATCTATTACTCTTAGTATATGGTTATTCTCTTAATTTCTTAATGAACTCGATGGATTAACCTGTAAATTCCTAGGTGTTTGAAAGGCCGTTTTAATGTCCAAATGATAAAAGGACGATGTTGGCCATGGTAACCGGGGTGTGGTTAAAGAAGACGGATATTAAGAACCAAGATTAAGAGAAAGAGATGAACAGTGTAATAAAGATTCATAACTAAACAGATTTATTTTAAAAAAAAAAAAGAAAAAATGAAAAAACGAAAAATATAAAAATATAAAAATTGGGAGAATAGGCAGAAAATAAGAAAAACACCTACATGATAAGTAGATTCAAGGAGTGAGGAAGTACCGAGTAGGATTGTTTAACATATAAGTAAAAACCACATAATATTGCTATTTTTGTTTCTACAAAAATTAAAAAGGGTGATAGGGGGTTATATTTTTGTAGAAAGAAAAATAGCAATATTATGTGGTTTTACTTATATGTTAAACAATCCTACTCGGTACTTCCTCACTCCTTGAATCTACTTATCATGTAGGTGTTTTTCTTATTTTCTGCCTATTCTCCCAATTTTTATATTTTTATATTTTTCGTTTTTTCATTTTTTCATTTTTTTTTTTAAATAAATCTGTTTAGTTATGAATCTTTATTACACTGTTCATCTCTTTCTCTTAATCTTGGTTCTTAATATCCGTCTTCTTTAACCACACCCCGGTTACCATGGCCAACATTGTCCTTTTATCATTTGGACATTAAAACGGCCTTTCAAACACCTAGGAATTTACAGGTTAATCCATCGAGTTCATTAAGAAATTAAGAGAATAACCATATACTAAGAGTAATAGATTCATAACAACAGGTAAGTAATTACTCAAACATAATATTTTAATTCAACATAATATTGAACATAAAATAATTTACATAGTAGGGAGATTAGTACAGAAAACATAGATAAAAACTTACATGTCTGAAGATGGAGAGAGGTTTCCCTTTCGGAGAACCCGAAAAACTACTTCACACTAAAAGAAAATTACTGGAAAGATTAAAACTATTTTACAGGGAAGTTATATTACAAAGGATTTTATTGGGAAAAGGAGTTGGGGCATTTTTTGAAGGGAAGAGGAATATGGAGTGGTTGGTGAGAGAATTTTTTGTTGAAGGCTTTTTTGGTGATTGTGTCTTGCTTTCTTGATCGATGTTAATTTTCTGATGGTTTAACATTATTTAAAGGTTCTCCTCCTGTTATAAAAACTCTTCTTCTAGGTACATTTTCTGTGCTAGTATCTATAGTATATTGTTCTCCTGTTGTTCTTTGAAATGGACTAGAACTAGATGCACTAGATTCCATTAATTCTTTTTGACTTATTATAGAGTCTATTTCTAGTTCGGCATCACTGTTTTGCATGTCTTCTAATATTTTATCAAAATCGTCTGATTTTCTTTGGTTTATCTGTTCTACTCTATATCCCCAATTATCAGTTCGGGCTTCACATAATTTAAAGTGACTTATGGTTTCTTCTATTGTTAATTCTCCTAACTTACATCCTTTACATTTAAAAAGCATATTTTTATTTTCTTTTTGAAGTCTTTTTGCTTTTTCTATAGCTTCGTCTACCGCAAACTCGTCTTGCATTAATTCTATATTCATAAAAGTTGTGTCTGCAATTTCATTTTCGTCTAAAGTACTTTCTTCTTCTATGTCTTTTTGTGGCATATAATTATAATTAGTAAAACGTACAGATGTCTCTCCCTTAGAATTAGTGTACATTAGGTGGGATTTTGGATGTAAAATCTTTTTTGTATTAAAATCCTCTAGATTCCATTCCATCCCTGCATATTCTTCAGGATTTATTTTTATAGGCTTTATTAGTCTTATTCCTTTATTTCCCATTATTTCTACTACATCTTCTACCTTAATTTTAAATTTTGTATTACTATTATTAGTCATTTTTCCTAGAAATCGTACGCATATTAATAAATTATTACCGTCACACATCTCTTCATATCCCTTGGTCTGTATTCCTATTTTTATGTGCTTTCCAAATTCTGCTAAATTCATTATAAAATCTGGGCTAATATAAAATATTCCTCCATTATTTGTCATGTCTACTTCCGTTAGTCCTATTATTGATTTTTTCATGTCTGACCATCTATCGTCATAAATTACTATTAAAACTTTAGTTCCTAAGTTCTTTCTAGTTAGTCCTTTTAATCCTACTACTATTAATCCCATATGCATTAAACTTCTTCTAGTATTTTTTATTTGTCTCACAGCTACTGGGTCTATTAAATTTATGGTAGTAATTTTATTTCCCATGGCTGATATTTGTTGTTCTCTATAATGTCTATATAATTGAGCTGTACTTGAAAACTGTCTTATATTATATAAAGTTTTTGGATTTAACAGTTTCAATTGGTTTTGTTGAAAAATTTGTATATCTCTATCTACGTCTATTACCTCACTTAACTGCTGATTATTTTCTTCTGGGGTTCTTCTATTTAAAATTCTTGATAAGAAATTATTACTTATTCTATTATCTGAAAAATTTACTCTTTGTCTTTCTTGCCTTTCTGATCCTCCTTCATTTCTTTGTCTAGTTGAAAGAAGGTCCATTTTTGTGGTTTTCTAAGTACTTTAACTTTATATTTTTGAGGTGTTATTTATACCTTTTTTAATTGGTCTATTAATTCGTCAACTTCTTTATTTTTAAACGTCTCTTTATTTTTTTTTCTCTTTGTTGTTCAGTTAACCACGAAATGCGTTCGTCTAATAATTCTAACCTTGATACTAATTTTTCTATTTTCTTTATTATTTCTAATATTAATGAAATTATAGCAGTATTCTGTTGTATTATTATTTGGTCCGATTTAGCGCTAGGTATATAATCTTTATAGTCTGCTGGTAAAGGTATAGATTTTTCTATTAATTTTGAGGCTTCTTCTTGAACTAATGTTGGTCTACTCATGAAAGAGTGATTTCTTTTAGTTCTGCTACTGTCTTTTTTAATTCTCTAATGTCACTAGTTAAAACTTCTACTTGTTGTGTTATTTTAGAGACTATGTGGGTTGTTTTTAGTTCTATTTCTTTTGGTTTTTCTATAACAACTTTAACTAACTTTTCTATTTCCGTTTTTGTAGGTAATTTTTCTAGATTAAATTTATTAACTAGAGTCTGAACTTTCTTTTCTAATTCTAATTCTTGTGTTTTTAAGTAATCTAGGTTTTGTTCTAATTTTTCAAAGGTTTTCTTTTGCTTAGTCTGAGATGTAGCTACTACTTCTAATATTCTAGTAATATCTTTATTATTTTGTTGTACTTTTTCACTGAAATTTATGACTAAATCTACTAATGTATTTAATTGTTTATCTTCCATATGTAATATATGATCTCCGTTACTAAAATTACACTTTATAATACTATGGTCTGTTAATGCTCTATACTTCTTTTCTGGGTATATTTTTAAGTCTAAGTATTCTAGATTTTTTAAGATATCTATCTCTCTAGCTTTATTTATTATCCTAACGGGATTTTTATTTTACAAACTTGTTTCTGATGTTCTATACTAGTTGTAAGTCTTTCTATATCTTCTCTTATACCGTGTAATTCCCAAGTTATAGCAGAGATTGTTTCTTCGTTAATCTGACTTTGTAAAAGTCTATTTTGTATTAGTGATGACAATGTTTCTGAATTTATTATCTCTAAATATGCACTTAGGGCTTTTTCTACTTGTTGATTTTCTCGTCTTTTCTTTATATCTCTATATAAATACCAATGATTAATTTGTATTTGTCTGACAAAGGGTAGTGTTCTCATACAATCAATATGGTCTAAATCGCTTTTGGTTTTTTAAAGTCTTTCTAGATTTTATATATCGTAGTAATTTATATTCTAATCCTGATATTATATCTATTAACTCTTGTAGTCTTAACTGGTTTTCTTTGGTACTGCTTAATTTAGTATATTCCGGATATAATTTTTCTAACTCTTGTTTTACAGCTAAATAATTATCTTTCATTACCAAAAAAAAATAAGTAAAACTAGTTTATATTTTTGTCTAAAATATGGGTTTAAAATACAGATTTAGGTCCAAAAATCTTCTCGCTCTGATACCAAAAGGGTGATAGGGGGTTATATTTTTGTTTCAATAGATATATAAGTTCTATATAAGTTTTAATTTTTGTAGAAAGAAAAATAGCAATATTATGTGGTTTTTACTTATATGTTAAACAATCCTACTCGGTACTTCCTCACTCCTTGAATCTACTTATCATGTAGGTGTTTTTCTTATTTTCTGCCTATTCTCCCAATTTTTATATTTTTATATTTTTCGTTTTTTCATTTTTTCGTTTTTTTTTTTTTTTTTTTTTTTAAATAAATCTGTTTAGTTATGAATCTTTATTACACTGTTCATCTCTTTCTCTTAATCTTGGTTCTTAATATCCGTCTTCTTTAACCACACCCCGGTTACCATGGCCAACATCGTCCTTTTATCATTTGGACATTAAAACGGCCTTTCAAACACCTAGGAATTTACAGGTTAATCCATCGAGTTCATTAAGAAATTAAGAGAATAACCATATACTAAGAGTAATAGATTCATAACAACAGGTAAGTAATTACTCAAACATAATATTTTAATTCAACATAATATTGAACATAAAATAATTTACATAGTAGGGAGATTAGTACAGAAAACATAGATAAAAACTTACATGTCTGAAGATGGAGAGAGGTTTCCCTTTCGGAGAACCCGAAAAACTTCTTCACACTAAAAGAAAATTACTGGAAAGATTAAAACTATTTTACAGGGAAGTTATATTACAAAGGATTTTATTGGGAAAAGGAGTTGGGGCATTTTTGGAAGGGAAGAGGAATATGGAGTGGTTGGTGAGAGAATTTTTTGTTGAAGGCTTTTTTGGTGATTGTGTCTTGCTTTCTTGATCGATGTTAATTTTCTGATGCCCTCCTTCTCTGCAAAACACTGCTATTTATAGGGGTCTGACGGACTTCAAATGCGGACTTCAAATTTGTGAAGAATCTTTTGAGTTCAGCCGGGTACTCTTAGGGCCCCATCGTCACATGAAACTTTTCAAAAGTTACTTTATAATTTTGTCCGTTTGCTGAGCTGTCCCATTTCTAGATAAAACTACTACTTTATTACAGCTACTTTAATAAAATCTGGTCTTCTTTTTTCTGAACTGTCAACATTATTGCTCCAACGTGTCTTGAAAAATTACAAAGTCCAAAGTCAAAAGTCTTCTACCTCTATTATTGAGCTTGTCTCATCTCATTTTTCTAAAAGATGACTAATGTCCTTGTCTCTCTCTTTTCCATACCTTTGTCTTTAATTATTGATGCTTTTGTCATTTTTTTAATGTCCTTGTTTCTCTTTTCTAAGTCTTTGTCCTCATGATCCACCGAACTAAATCTTCCAAGTCATGACTTTCTTTCTACTTCACTTTGTCTTTTCCTTTCATGACTTTTTCTCTACTTCACCTTTGTCTTTTTCTTTCATCTTTTTCTGAACCATGTCTAACCATGTCTTTTCAAATCTCTTTTTTTTTTTTTTAACTGATCTAAGTGTCTAAATTGTGTAGGGCAATTGAGTCAAAACTCATGCCTGAATCTACATCATTTGCGAGTCTTGAAAATTAATATCTTCTCCTTCAAAATCTGAATGGACTGGTGACATCCCTTGTCTTGGAGATAATTCTGGACTAGGATCTTTGACTATATATTTATCTTTTTCTTTTGTCTGAAAAAATCTTTCTAGTGTCTCTTTTACTATATTTTCTATTTTTTCATTTTTCTTCTTTTTTGCAAGTGTGCTTTTCCTTGTAGAAGTCGCTCCTTGCGTAAGTGTCTTTGGTAGTCTCCGTCTGGTTTGGAGAGATGAACATCCCTCGTCTGTTTCACTATATGTTTTTATATAGTCTGCTACTACTATTCCTTTCCAAAGATCTATCACTGAATTCCATCTTTGCGGGTCATGTGCTGCTATATTTAATATTTTACCTTTATTACCTCCTTCTTGAAGAATAATGGGTTCTTCTATAGGCATTCTTTTTCCTGATGGTTTAACATTATTTAAAGGTTCTCCTCCTGTTCTAAAAACTCTTCTTCTAGGTGCATTTCCTGTGCTAGTATCTATAGTATATTGTTCTCCTGTTGTTCTTTGAAATGGACTAGAACTAGATGCACTAGATTCCATTAATTCTTTTTGACTTATTATAGAGTCTATTTCTAGTTCGTCATCACTGTTTTGCATGTCTTCTAATATTTTATCAAAATCGTCTGATTTTCTTTGGTTTATCTGTCCTACTCTATATCCCCAATTATCAGTTCGGGCTTCACATAATTTAAAGTGACTTATGGTTTCTTCTATTGTTAATTCTCCTAACTTACATCCTTTACATTTAAAAAGCATATTTTTATTTTCTTTTTGAAGTCTTTTTGCTTTTTCTATAGCTTCGTCTACCGCAAACTCGTCTTGTATTAATTCTATATTCATAAAAGTTGTGTCTGTAATTTCATTTTCGTCTAAAGTACTTTCTTCTTCTATGTCTTTTTGTGGCATATAATTATAATTAGTAAAACGTACAGATGTCTCTCCCTTAGAATTAGTGTACATTAGGTGGGATTCTGGCTGTAAAATCTTTTTTGTATTAAAATCCTCTAGATTCCATTCCATCCCTGCATATTCTTCAGGATTTATTTTTATAGGCTTTATTAGTCTTATTCCTTTATTTCCCATTATTTCTACTACATCTTCTACCTTAATTTTAAATTTTGTATTACTATTATTAGTCATTTTTCCTAGAAATCCTACGCATATTAATAAATTATTACCGTCACACATCTCTTCATATCCCTTGGTCTGTATTCCTATTTTTATGTGCTTTCCAAATTCTGCTAAATTCATTATAAAATCTGGGCTAATATAAAATATTCCTCCATTATTTGTCATGTCTACTTCCGTTAGTCCTATTATTGATTTTTTCATGTCTGACCATCTATCGTCGTAAATTACTATTAAAACTTTAGTTCCTAAGTTCTTTCTAGTTAGTCCTTTTAATCCTACTACTATTAATCCCATATGCATTAAACTTCTTCTAGTATTTTTTATTTGTCTCACAGCTACTGGGTCTATTAAATTTATGGTAGTAATTTTATTTCCTATGGCTGATATTTGTTGTTCTCTATAATGTCTATATAATTGAGCTGTACTTGAAAATTGTCTTATATTATATAGAGTTTTTGGATTTAACAGTTTCAATTGGTTTTGTTGAAAAATTTGTATATCTCTATCTACGTCTATTACCTCACTTAACTGCTGATTATTTTCTTCTGGGGTTCTTCTATTTAAAATTCTTGATAAGAAATTATTACTTATTCTATTATCTGAAAAATTTACTCTTTGTCTTTCTTGCCTTTCTGATCCTCCTTCGTTTCTTTGTCTAGTTGAAAGAAGGTCCATTTTTGTGGTTTTCTAAGTACTTTAACTTTATCTTTTTGAGGTGTTATTTCTACCTTTTTTAATTGGTCTATTAATTCGTCAACTTCTTTATTTTTAAACGTCTCTTTATTTTTTTCTCTTTGTTGTTCAGTTAACCACGAAATGCGTTCGTCTAATAATTCTAACCTTGGTACTATTTTTTCTATTTTCTTTATTATTTCTAATATTAATGAAATTATAGTAGTATTCTGTTGTATTATTATTTGGTTGTATTCTGTTGTATTAATACAACAGAATACTACTATAATTTCATTAATATTAGAAATAATAAAGATTTATCTCCTTTAAAAATCAGAACACAAAAGATTAAAACAGTAAACAACTTAGATTTCTTAAGCTTGTTATCTAAAAGTGTTCAAACCAGGAATTCACTAAAACCAGTGATCTACCAGTAATTTGCTAAAACCAATAACTTTCCGGTAGTTTATGAAAACCAATTTCTGTTTATCAAAACCAAAAAACGTTAAAGACAAAAGTTAGATGAAACAAAAAATTTCCGAATCCACAAGTTTCTTGTGTGTCCTTAAGAAATCTAATCCTCTCACAGTTGTCAAGGTTAATGGATTAATTTCTTCCAGGATAGAACAAAAAACTATTCTGCGATAGCGACAATGCAAATTGCAGAACTTCAGCCAACTCAAATGGCGGCAGCAAATCACATCACACTTCGGTATTTTTGTTTTTGGAAAAATAATGCAGAGAAGAAGGGAGAAATTTCAGAATTTTCATGTTAGAATTTTATTAATTCTAATATGTGGCCCAATTATTGTAAAGCTCATACTAATATTTAATGAAGAATAAATCTCGTCCGTTAGATCGGTTACTTGATGGGCGTACCGGATTAAGTCTCAACCCCTATAAATTGGTCCTTCCTCCACCCATTAGGGTTACCACTTATTCTATATACTTTTTCCATCACTGACGGTTGTGGTAACGTAAGACTAGGGCAAGGAGGTAGAAATCAGTTTATACAATTAACGCTTCCGCTTTCGTGATAATGTCTTCCGCATCAGGTATGTTTTTCGTATTATCTCCATGTAAGATTATTGTGTTCAAGATCCTGTGTGAATTAAGTTAATCTTACATGTGGTATCAAAAGCTTGAATATTTGAACCAATAATCTTCGTATAAGAGAGACAATATTATGATATATTGAAACATGTGCTTACTGGAAAAAAAATCCGTAAATTAATATTAAATCAATTGATGATTGGATAATAAAAGGTTTTATGGGAATTTACCAATGTTTGTTTCTGGGCGTGAATTCTTTTGTGGTATTGTATATCCAAGATAGTGTCCGTTAGTAGGTCCGGTGACATTTATTGGGTGTTCTTATATAATCTTAATTTGATTTCTTATGATTGTATGGAAGCTGATTTTGTCCAATTAATCAATTTAAATATTTACGCTCAGCTAGTAGTTGAGTTATAAAGTTTTATCAACAAAGTCACTTTGCACATATTCTGAAACTACATTTTAGTTTCACATGATGTAATGATTATGGGTTATAATGTTATGTTTACTGTCTAAGTTTTTAGACCATTAAAGTGATGTTTTCATTATGAAAGATTCTGGAATGCATAATTTTTGCGCTTACACTTATGTGATTTAATTCTTATATGTACGATCATGAAAAGGGTTCTTTACATTAAGTGGTAGTGTATGTGTCTAAAGTTGTATAGTTTGTTAGTCACAAAAGTGGCCAAACTACAATGACTAATATTTACACATACATTATATTAATGTTAACATTATGCATGTACTAATGTTCATATAGTTTGTTAGTCATCAAAGTGGCCAAGCTAGAATGTTGAAAATATTCATATGCATAGAAAGTTATGATATTTATTTTATATGTGCATTTATGTAATATAGTTTGTTAGTCACCAAAGTGGCCGAACTAGTATGTTTGAGAAAAATATGCATACATAAAATTTTTCATTTACCCATTAAACTAATGAAATGCCAATTACTGAAAATAAATGGATAAATGGGCTTTCACTATTGCTAGAACTTAAGGATTTGCCCAAAGGTGAATCAATTATTTTATGAGTAGTGAACATAATGAGGTAAATTAATATTATTTAATCAAATATGTATTGTATATCCAAAGATGTCGTATATGTTTGATTGAAAAATTTAATTGCCTGTTAAAGCTGAAAATGGCATTTAAATTATGATAGTATCTCGTAGTATCACCCAAAGGAGAATTACGATATACTTTTATTGTTTTACTGAATCCACATTATTTTCTAATTTGTGAGCATATGTATATCTATTTTGCAGCTATTCCTCTTCATTCGCTTGCTTCATCTGTTACTGTGTTCAACGAATTGAACTTCTCTGAATGGCATGAACAAATCCAGTTCCACTTAGGTGTGATGGATCTTGACTTGGCTCTGCTGAAAGAAAAACCCACTGCTATTATTAATACAAGCAGTGAGGATGAGAAGTCTTACCATAAAGCATGGGAACGCTCTAATAGATTGAGCCTTATGTTTATGCGAATGACTATTGGCAACAACATTAAGAGTACTATTCCACAGACAGAAAGTGTCATGGAATACCTGAAGTTTGTGGAAGAACGTTTTGTTCTGCTGATAAGTCTCTCACTGGTACACTAATGGCTGAACTCACGACCAGGAAGTTTGATGGGTCGCGTAGTATGCAAAATCATATCATCGAGATGACTAATATTGCAGCAAGACTTCGGACTTTAGGGATGAAAGTGGATGACTCCTTCTTGGTTCAGTTTATTCTAAACTCATTGCCTCATGAGTATGGACCATTCCAAATTAACTATAACACTATTAAGGATAAGTGAGATGTTAGTGAATTGTCCAGTATGCTTACTCAGGAGGAATCAAGACTTAAGAAACAAGGAGGTCATTCTATTAACCTCATGGGTCAAGGAGCTGGTAAAGGACTTAAAGTGAAGGCCAACAAGTTCAAGAAGAAGAAAGCACCTGCTAAATTTCAACAGGATGCTCATAAGGAACTCAAGGTAGATGTGTGTCGTTTCTGTAGAAAGGAAGGACACTATCAGAAAGATTGCCCGAAACGTAAAGCTTGGTTCGAAAAGAAAGGTACTTTTAGTGCTTTTGTATGTTTCGAATCAAATTTAGTAGAAGTTCCAAATAATATTTGGTGGCTTGATTCTGGTGCAACTACTCATGTATCCACTGTGTTACAGGGATTTCTTACGATCCAAACTACAAATCCAAATAAGGATTTCCTGTTCATGGGAAATCGTATGAAGGCTCCAATTGAAGGCATAGGGACTTATCGTTTGATCTTGGAGACTGGACATCACCTTGATCTATTACAGACTCTTTATGTTCCTTCAGTTTCTAGGAATTTGATTTCTCTTTCAAGACTTGATGTTTCTGGATTTGATTTTAAGCTTGGACATGGATGTTTCAATTTATTTAAGAATGCTGTTTTTTATGGTTCTGGTGTTCTTATTTGTTATATCCCGTATTTTTGAACGTCGGATTATTTGCTGGGGTGGGGCCCACACATCGATATTTTTTTGGAACATGTGACAAGTTATATGAATCACATATGTAAAGTTAAACACAACTCATGAAGGACCCTTGTGCCAAATCAAAGTGGAAGCCCTCCAAACGAATATTTTTAAGAAAACGTTTTTGGGTGACCTGACTTTGAGGGGCAACAACGGTATTATAAGTTTGGAATTTGAAAAATTACCAAGAAATAGAAGTTGTAGATAATTGAATTAGCTTTCCAACCATAGGTCGTGGGTTCCCAAGTGACGTCGGTACAAGGAGATATGGACGTTTTAAGGTCGAAAGGTCAGTGGGCTAGGCCCAACTCGGGCCCAACCGGGTTAGGCTCATTACCCACACCCTTTTAAATGAAATTTCAGGTCTTTCTCCTTATTATTCATACAAAGAAGACCAGAAAGTACTGGAGAGAGAGAGAAAAGAGCATTGGAAAGAAGAAAAATCAATTTTGATCAAAATCCGAGCCCCAAATCCCGAAGCCCATGAAGACAAAAGTGTTGTATGTCGCGTTGTCTTCAATTTGAGGTAAAAATCAACCAAGAAGGAGGGTGATAACGTGGTGGCTGAATTCTTAAGGTATGGATAAGGCTCCTTTTCATTGCTAACAAGATTATTTAAAGTTTTAACGGATTAGAACGGGAAAAATAGCGATATAAATTCGTCCGTTGGTATTGTGAATTATGGAATGAGATTTGAAGAGAATTTTGGATGAAAATAAATGTAGTTAACTTGTAGAATGTGGAGGATGTTGCTATTGATGTTGTTAGTATTAATTTCGACTTCATTACGGAAATAAAAATTATGAAATAGCTATATGTGAATTGTTATGTTGGTTGGTGAATTTAGAAGGATGCTAGTCCATATTAGCATGAAAGATTGGTTGTTAAGTTGTTATGGAAAGTTTTGTGATTTTATGGTAAATTTATGTAATTATGAAAAATGAAATTGTTAAGGCACGAATTATGATTATTGTTAATGAAATTGGAGGATGAAAATGTGTTATGGATATTTATGTCGAAAATTAGAGGTTTCGGATGAATTATGGTTTTGGTGGAAAGTTTGTGTATTTTGTATATCTTGTGAATATATTGTAGAAATGATATGAAATGTTTTCGAATTATATTGTAGTGATCTTGATTAGTAATGAATATGAGCATGTTGGTATTGATTTGAAAATGCGAAGTCGGAATGAAAGCTATTGCATTATGTTGGAAAGAAGTCTAATTGTGACATATTGTGATTTGTAGTGATTGTTGTTGTTGTTGTTGGTGTTGTTGTTGAATTATTTTGGCCGAGTTGAATTCTCGGGGTATCATATTTATAGGGGAGGTGCTGCCGAAATTTCGGTAGACAAGTACTAATTCAAGATTGGATGCCAAAAGCTTTATAGTAACATTTGGTAGATGTGACCATTTGTAGGTTTCGGACGAAACGGGATTTGAGGTTTGGCGAGCGTAAAAGGCAAGAAAGGTATGTAAAGCTCCACCTTTCCTTCTCTTGGCATGTCCTAGATGTATTAGGTTTGAATTTGGACCTCGGGGACTACTCTACTCTTCGAAACCTGCGTCTAAACTTGTCCTTGTTCCATTAAGTGGAATTGAACTAATTATGTTGCAAATGGTTAGAAAAGTTGTCTAAATACCTAGAACTTGTGTAAATAAAATCCGATTACCTTAAAACCCTCATAAGCGACTCCATAAAGTTTATTACACATAATTTGTGCCCGCCACCTCGGTTGACCCGAGGCGGGCCCACTATTTCCGAATCCACTTCTATTGTGCTATTGAATTGTTTCCAAACGATATCTAAAGCAAACGCTTGGCTGCTCTTCTAATTCCTAAACGACAACTGTTTGAAATATTCCATTAAGTCCTATGAAATGTTTTGATATGTACCACGAATCCGGAAGTTCTGTTCTGACATAATCCACTGTGACATCCGAAAGGTATGCACTACGATTATCGTCTGACGTCTTTCTAATGATCTGTTGTTTGGGTTCTTCGATTGAGTCTGTGTAAATGTTTTTATACTTTACCCTGCATTTGGTTTCTCACTACTCTGCTCGTGGATGCCTCAATGCTTTTTTCACTGAGCCCGGGCCAGGATTTGTTATCAAGCGTATTCCACTGCATCGTTCGCCGTGCCTGAATGTGAGGGGGCAGGTATGACATGTACATGGGTCCGGAGTATGATGTGCCATGTACATCTATGTTCTGATGTTGGTGATATGATATGATATGATATGATATGGCCATCTGATATGTTATGATATGTTACGGAGCTATTCCCTACTCTGAAGTATGATGTGTTGTGGCGTCAGTGATGGGGTGGCGCCACGTTCTGTTCACCGAGTCCCGTATTGGGGCCGGATTTGATATATGTTTCTGCATACACTATTTATGTTTTGTAAGTATGAATTTTGATATTCTGGACTTTGCACTCATTTTCTGTACTTTCTGTTCCGGTTATGATTTTGTTTACTATACTTCATGCTTTACATACTCAGTACATATTCCGTACTGACCCCCTTTCTTCGGGGGCTGCGTTTTCATGCCGCGCAGGTACAGATACCCACTTCAGAGATCCGCCCGCTTAGGATATCTGCTCTGCTGTTTTGGAGTGCTCCTTTGTCCGGAGCCATATTTTGGTATAGACTTTTCTATCACATATGTATATGTTTATTCAGGGGTATGACGGGGCCCTGTCCCGTCTTATGTTTCTGTTAGTATTGTTTGTAGAGGTCTGTAGACACATACGTGGGTTGTGTATATATGTTCTGAGAATATGTATTTTGTGACGGCCTTATCGGCTTTCGTGCGCTACATCTGCTTATGTACGATAGCTTGCGACTTCGTTTGGCTTTTATATATGCGTATCTAATTTATATGTTGGTTTGGGGTTATTGGGTACGTAAGGTGTCCTGCTCGGACACGAGTCGCGGCCTACGGGGTTGGGTCGTGACATTATTGATGGTTTATATAAATTGAAACTCGATAATGTTTTTTCTGAATCCCTTCTTGCTATACATCAAAATGTTGGAATTAAACGTAGTTTACTGAATGAAAGTTCTGCTTACTTGTGGCACAGACGTTTGGGTCATATATCCAAAGAAAGGTTAGAAAGATTAGTAAAGAATGAGATTCTCCTGAATCTAAATTTTACTGATCTTGATATATGTTTGGATTGCATTAAGGGAAAGCAAACCAAGCATAGTAAGAAAGGTGCCACAAGAAGCACCCAGCCTCTTGAAGTTATACACACTGATATTTGCAGACCTTTTGATGTTCCATCTTTTGCTGGAGAAAAATATTTTATCACTTTTATCAATGATTTTTCACGTTATCGATATATGTACTTGCTGAAAGAAAAATCTCAAGCAACGGACGCCCTCAAAGTGTACGTCAATGAGGTTGAAAGACAATTAGATAGAAAAGTGAAAATCATTAGGTCAGATAGAGGTGGTGAATTTTATGGAAAGTATAGCGAATCGGGACAATGTTCAGGTTCATTTGCAAAGTTCCTCGAGGAACATGGCATATGTGCACAATATACTATGCCAGGAACACCTCAACAAAATGGGGTTGCAAAAAGGCATAATCGGACACTTATAGATATGGTTAGGAGTGTGGTAAGTAATTCCTCATTACCCAAAACTTTGTGGATGTATGCTCTTAGTACCGTTATGTATTTATTAAATAGGATTCCTAGTAAGGCAGTTCCAAAGACTCCTTTTGAACTGTGGAATGGAAGGAAACCTAGTTTAAGGCACCTGCATGTTTGGGGTTGCCCAACGAAGGCTAGAATTTATAATCCACATGAAAAGAAATTAGATTCTCGAACAGTAAGTGGTTACTTTATTGGTTACCCAGAGAAATCTAAAGGGTATAGGTTTTACTGTCCAAACCATAGCTCAAGAATTGTTGAAACCGGTAATGCAAGATTCATTGAAAATGGTGAAGTTAGTGGGAGTGTCTAACTACAAAGTGTGGAAATAAATGAGGTAAGGGTTAATGTTCCATTGCCCATGAATGTGCCTACTTCCACACCAATAACAAATATTGTTCTCGTTGTCGAAGAACACTTGGACAATATTGAACAACATTTGAATGAAACACTCCAAGAAGGAACTAACTCACAAATATCTGACGCAAATGAACCACAAACAGTGCCATTAAGAAAATCTCAAAGAGAAAGAAAATCGGGTATTCCAGACGATTATGTGGTTTATTTACAAGAGTCAGATTTTGACATTGGACTTAATAAAGATCCGGTTTCATTTTCACAAGCCATAGAAAGCACTGAGTCTGACAAATGGATTGATGCCATGAAAGAAGAGTTAAAATCAATGGAATACAACAAAGTCCGGGATCTCGTTGAATTGCCAGAAAATTCTAAAAGAATCGGGTGTAGATGGGTCTTCAAGACCAAGTGCGATTCAAATGGCAATATTGAATGATATAAAGCCATACTTGTTGCCAAGAGTTATACTCAGAAAGGAGGCATTGATTATAAAGAGACCTTTTCACCGGTCTCAAAGAAATACTCGTTAAGAATTATTATGGCTTTGGTGGCTCATTATGATTTAGAGTTACAACAAATGGATGTGAAACCTGCCTTTCTTAATGGAGACCTCGAGGAGGAAGTTTATATGGACCAACAACAGGGTTTCGAAATTAAAGGAAAGGTCAAATGGTGTGTAAATTAAATAAGTTAATATATGGACTTAAACAAACCTCACGACTGTTATATCCCGTGTTTTCACGCATTTGGAAAATTTGAAATATCTTGAATTTTTGAGAAATGAGGTCAAATTTGATTTTATTTGACATAGGAGTTGTGCATGAAGGAATATTAATGTGAAAGTGTCGGGGAAGGTTAAGGGCAAAATTGGAGTTTCGGAAATTAGTTTCGGAAATTGTAAAACAAGGATTTAAACCCATTGGGCCAAGAAAAGGGAAGAGAAAAATTTGGGCCCAACATTAAGGGGTGGCCGGCCAAATAGGCCCAAACACACCTTATTAATGAATAATTCTCCATGTATGAAATAAGTATATGAGTCATCTTCCTTTTTAGAAAGTTCAAGAATTGAAAAGAAGAACAAAACAAAGCAAAACAAGAGCAAAAAAAATAAAGGGTTTCGGGTTTGGCCATAGAATTTCACCCACCAAAAATCTTGCTCCTAAAATTTTTCTTTTGTGGTATTTCTACTAAGTTGAGTACCCTTTTCAACTTGGTGTAGTTGCTTTGGAGGAAGGAGCCCTTGTTTCATCAATTTGATCATATATCCAAGTGAAGAAGACTAGAGAAAAAGGTAAGGATTCATTCCTTTTTATTGTGTTATGAAGTTTTGTTTGTGTTGTAGTATGTGGGAATGAGTTGATTGTACGGAAAAATGGAAGTTTACCAAGTGGGTAGGTATATAGGCATGTGGCCGTGTATATATGTATGTGTATAATTATAATGTGTTGAATTTATATCATATTCTAGTTGTGGTTGGGGTGAAATGCATATTGGAAATGAAAGTTGAATGAATTTGATAGAAGTTGGAAAATAGTGATGTAGCCGTGGGGTGTCTTTGGTAGAATGAGAAT
Source organism: Lycium barbarum (assembly GCF_019175385.1). Classification (NCBI taxonomy): domain Eukaryota; kingdom Viridiplantae; phylum Streptophyta; class Magnoliopsida; order Solanales; family Solanaceae; genus Lycium; species Lycium barbarum. Next base: position 13,738,778 of record NC_083347.1, read on the forward strand.
GAATCAATTTTGTTTAACAAGTTAGTAGTGTTGATGTGATGTTTGCAAGGTATATGAAAGTAAAACGATATAAGTTTGTTATGAAATGGAATGTAGAAGTTTATGTCGTTTTAGAATGATTTTACGACATTATGAAAATGAAGTTGTTAAGTTGCAAATTATGATGAGTATTGATGAAGTTGGAAGCTAGAACCATATTATGAATATGTTTGTTAAAGATTAGAAGTTTTGAGTGAATTATGACTTTGGCGGAAAGTTGTATATTATGCATATCGTGTGTATAATTTGAGGAAACGATATGAAACGCTTCTAAACTATGTTGTGATGATCTAGTTTGATAATGAATGCGAAATCATTGAAATTGGGTTGGAAATTGAAGTTGAAATGAAGGTTGTGGCATTATGTCGGCAAGTAGAACTAGTTGTGCCATATTGTGTTTCTAATGTTTGTTGTTGGTGTTGATGTTGTTGTTTGGGTTGTTGTTGATGATTTTGAGCCGAGTTGAATTCTCGGGAGTGCTATATGTATAGGGGAAGTGCTGCCGAAATTTCGGTAGACAATTATGAGTTGAATTGAATTCGTAGCATCTATAACTTACAATTGGTAATTGTGACCATTTACAGATTTTCGACGAAACGGGGAGTGGGCTTGGATAGGCGTAAAAAAGCTCAAAAGGTATGTAAAGCTACCCCGATCCTTCTTTTGGCATGCCTAAGTGTATTAGAATCGGATTCGGGCCTCGAAAGACTTTCTGCCCATCGGAATCCGCAATTGAAAATCTCGCTTTTTCCTTCAGTAAGATTGAGCCCTTTTGGTTTGTATTCTTGAAAATCATGCAAACTTTCCCTAAACTACTTGGAAAGCTATAGAACGTCCGTAGAACCTTTGTAGGTGACCCCGTAAGCTTAACATATGTAATTCGAGCCCACCGCCTTGCTTGTCTCGAGGTGGGCCCGCTATTCCCGGTTTTGCCCTTATTGTACTCTAGTCTTACTTTCGAGCGATTTTTGAAAGAAATGTTTTGACTACCATTCTAATTACCTAACAAACATTGTTTTAAATATCCCATTAAGTCTGATAAATTGTTTTGACACTCGGAACGACTTCGGAAAGGTTATACTCTGTAATTCACTATGATATCCGAAACTCATTTATTATGATCCCTTCCGACTTCATTGGATCGGTTTGTCTCTGATATGCCTCATCGAGTCTATGGAAACATTTATGATATTTTAATTGCATTAGTCTCTCACTACTCCATTCGTGGATGCCCCAATGTTTCCCACACTGAGCCCGGGCCAGGATATGTTGTCAAGCGTGATCCTTTGCATTGTTCGTCGTGCCTCGATGTGAGGGGGCAGGTATACGCGTACATGGGTTTGTGGAGTATGCTGTGCCATGTACGCTTGTTCTGATATGATTTGCTATGGACATCTGATATGAGATATTATGTGACGGGGTTATGCCCCATTCTGATTCTTCTGTGTTGTGGCACCATCGTCGGGAGGGTGGCCACGTTCTGTCTGCCGAGTCCCTTGGCAGGGGCCGGATTTGATATGACATATGTTTCTGTATACACTCTGCATGTTTTGAAAATATGTATTTGATACTTTGGATTTTCTGCTCGCTTTCTGTACGTTCTGTACCAGTTATGATTCTGTTTCTGTAATTCAGGCTTTACATATTCAGTACATATTTCGTACTGACCCCCTTTCTTCGGGGGCTGCGTTTTCATGCCGCGCAGGTACCGACGACAGGTTTGCGGATCCGTCCGTCTAGGATATCTTTTCTGCCATTTGGAGCGCTCTTTTATTCAGAGCCATCTTTTGGTACAGTCTGTCACTTCTCTATATATGTATATTCTCGTTCATGGGTACGGCGGGGCCCTGTCCCGTCATATGATTCTGTCGGTCTGTTTAAAGGTGTGTAGACATGTTTGTGGGTTGGGGTCTTTCTGTACAGATGTGTGCTTATGTTGTGTTTGGGCGATCCCATTCGCCGCGGCGGCCGGTCCGCATATATTTAAATGTTGCTTTGTTGGCCCTGTATGGCCTTTGTTGGTATTTTCTGCGTGCAGGGTATATGGGGTAGTCCGTAAAACAAAGGAAACTCTGCCGAAATTTTTCTGGAAATTATCTAAATTTGAAATAAAGCCTTGTCGGCTTCTGCTATATACTAGAATGCGTTTGAGTGCTCAGATCGGGCACTAGTCACGGCCTACGGGGTTGGGTCGTGACAACGACAATGGTATATAAAGTTTAATGATACCATAACATCTTTTGGATTTAAGGAAAACACCGTTGATCGGTGTATATAGCAAAAGATCAGTGGCAGCAAGTTCATATTCTTAGTCTTATATGTTGACGATATTTTGCTTGCTGCTAATGATTTGGGCATATTACGTGAGACGAAAGATTTTCTCTCTAAGAATTTTGAAATGAAAGATATGGGTGAGGCATCCTATGTGATAGGGATAGAAATATTCTGTGATAGATCACAAGGACTATTAGGACTGTCTCAGAAAGGCTATATTGAAAGAGTTCTTGAGAGATTTAACATGAACAATTGTTCAGCAAGAGTTGTTCCAATTCAAAAAGGGGACAAATTTAGTCTCATGCAGTGTCCAAAAAATGATGTAGAACGAAAAGAAATGGAGTAAATTCCTTACTCTTCTATTGTTGGAAGTTTGATGTATGCTCAAACTTGCACAACATCGGATATTAGTTTTGCGGTTGGAATGCTGGGAAGATATCAGAGTAACCTGGGAATTGATCATTGGAAAACTGCAAAGAAAGTTTTGAGGTACCTGAAAGGAACGAAGGATTACATGCTCACATATAGAAGATCCAACAGTTTGGAAGTCATTGGATACTCGGATTCAGATCATGGGGGATGTGTTGACACTAGAAAGTCCACTTTTGGTTACTTGTTCCTATTAGCTGAAGGAGCAATATCGTGGAAGAGTGCTAAGCAATCCGTCATTGCTACATCCACAATGGAAGCAGAATTTGTGGCATGTTTTGAAGCCACAATTCATGCATTATGGCTGCGGAACTTTATTTCAGGACTTGGGATTGTTGACACCATTACCAAGCCGCTGAAAATTTATTGTGATAATACTGCAGCAATATTCTTCCCCAAGAACGATAAGTACTCCAAAGCTGCCAAACATATGGAATTAAAGTACCTTACTGTCAAGGATGACGTTCAGAAACAAAGGGTGTCACTTGAGTATGTTAGAACTGATCTCATAATTGCAGATCCGTTAACAAAAGGTTTACAACCAAAGACATTTAAAGAACATGCACATAGAATGGGTCTTAGTTGTACTTATGATTAATATTTACTTTATGATGTTTGACACTCTGAGCTCAATTATGTGTTTCTGATATACTTTAATGAATTTCCTGTTTCTCATAACGGTGTACACATTATTGTTTTGAGATATTACAGGATGAGTCTCAATGAGACATTATTGTGGACCATAATGTTAAATGTTTTATAACTTATGAACCTAGTATGATAATTTGTTAATGTTGTAGTATATGGAAGGGAGTATGTAGCACAAAATTATGTATAACCGCCATAACTCGCATTAGTGGTTCGTCATATTATGGTATGTATGATGGACAATATAGAAGAGATTTATTTTGTGCGCTACTAATGTTTTATGTCATTTAGTATTAGTGTTATGTGGTCATTGGGCCAAGTGGGAGAATGTTAGAATTTTATTAATTCTAATATGTGGCCCAATTAATGTAAAGCTCATAGCTAATATTTAATGAAGAATAAATCTCGTCCGTTAGATCGGTTACTTGATGGATGTACCGGATTAAGTCTCAACCCTTACAAATTGGTCCTCCCTCCACCCATTAGGATTACCACTTATTCTATATACTTTTTCCATCACTGACGGCTGTGATAATGTAAGACTAGGGCAAGGAGGTAGAAATCAGTTTATTCAATTAACGCTTCCGCTTTCGTGATAATGTCTTCCGCATCATGTATGTTTTCCGTATTATCTCCATGTAAGATTATTGTGTTCAAGATCCTGTGTGAATTAAGTTAATCTTACATTTCAATCTATAAAATCTGAGACAAGGCCTCTAAATTTATAAGAAGTGTGCAATCTAAAAGGTGCCTACCTTTTCTCATTACCCATTCACACCCAAAAATCCCGACATAATTTACTTCCACCAACTTTTGCAACCATATCATTCTTCGATGTAATTTGTTTGCATTCAACAACACTAGCTGAATTATTGATTAGAACTTTCGTGATAATGTCTTCCGCACCAGGTATGTTTTCCGTATTATCTCCATGTAAGATTATTGTGTTCAAGATCCTGTGTGAATTAAGTTAATCTTACATTTCAATCTATAAAATATGAGACAAGGCCTCTAAATTTATAAGAAGTGTGCAGTCTAATAAAAGGTGCCTACCTTTTCTCATTACCCATTCACACCCAAAAATCCAGACATAATTTACTTCCACCAACTTTTGCAACCATATCATTCTTCGATGTAATTTGTTTGCATTCAACAACACTAGCTGAATTATTGATAAGAACTTCAATGAATATCGAAATCATTCAAAACAGCCAAATATTAATCAAGACATATCTGAAAATGCAGTCCTCTATTTTTAGAAGTTATAATGACAGGACTATTTAGGTATTAGAGGAATTAATTATACCAAAAACTGTTACATACCCAGTGTGTGTAACTCTATAAGTGGGATCTGGAGTAGGGTAGGATGTATGTAGACCTTACTCTATCTTTGTGGGGTAAAGAGATTGTGTCCAATAGACCCTGGGCTCAAAAAGATGAATTAATAATAGTACTATAAAAATTGGTTTGACTTTACTGTTTGGTTTATATTTTAAATTTGCATAAATAATTCATACAACATAGAATGTTATGCATGGTATCATCAGCACCCTTTCAATTTAATTAAGCTATAAAGAATAGTTCATCTTTTTCCCTCATTTTTAGTACAAAGAACCTAACACTTGATAAAAACAATTTTCTACATTACAATCCCTGCATAGTTTCTCTATATTTATAATCCCTGCATAACTTAGTTTCTCTATATTTATAATCCCTGCATAACTTAGTTTCTTTGAGTTCCTTTGAGTTTTGGTATCCCTTGAACAGGTTGCTGAGCTTTTAGAGTCAACGAAAATGCCCAAAAAATAGACAAATAAATAATTATTCCTCAGTCCCAAATAAGTTGAGATCGACAAAATAAATTCCCACTTCTTCATATAAGTTGATTCCATATCATCATTAAAATAGAAAAGATAGATAAAGATACTAGTGGAAAAGTAAAGACCAGATTTCTTTATTTCCAGAAGAGCAGTAGAAATTCTTCTTCCTTGCTTTGATTGGATATACAAGATACAAGGAAATACAGCAAGGTTTTCTTCTTCCTTGATAGATAGAGGAAAATAACAAGTGGGGTTATTATTATGTTAGTAGCTCAGCACCACCTAGTAACAGTATAGCAGTGATACATTGGCATATATGGTGCACAATTATGCCACAGGTTCTAACACAACCAGTGCCTGCTTTTCTTCTTCTTCTTCCACTTCAACCATTTCTTCATCAATCTTTTCCTCTTCATGTTGTTTACAGTATCTGAATATTACTAGACATATGAATGCTGCCAATGATAAAAAAAAAAAAAAAAAAACACTCTTTAGTTCAATCCAAGGTAGGGTAACTTCCATTTGTTAGAAAAATGCTAATTGTATAAATGGCTTATGAATGCTGCCAAACCAAGAAAATACTTTTTAGTTCAATCCAAGGTAACAACAACCGTTTTTTAGAAGATGCTACATGGCTTAGAGAATTGGTTCAATCCAATAATGAATGAATTGGTCCACGAATTACCTGTGAAGATTCGTGTTCTGAGAGTGGTGAGGTTCCAAAATGCAGTCAATGCTGATGCAGCTATCATCTTCTTGTGAGAACAAGCACCCCAACTCTCCACCAACCGATATTTCATATAGTTGACTGTATATATCAACAAAATATGCACTTTCATTCATTAAGATGCAAAAAGTAGAAGCAATCATAATGTTTCTATCAAGCTGAAGCACTTATTTACCTTTACTAGAGATCTGATATGAATAAGAGGAATAAAGTTTTGGGGCAGTAAAACTGATGAAAAACCCTGTCAACATTGAACAAACACCAACAAAGTACTAGTTTCAATTGTTATGGGACTTATCATACTAATAATGTGTATATATTTAGGACAATTGAGTGATCTTACCAAGGGCACAGAGCCTCCATACAGTTATCAAATGGCCATACTCAGCTCCAATTATCAACACTGGCACTAACTAAAAACCACAGCCACATTTCCAATCAATTACAAGAATTCCAATTTTAACATACTTCTAGTGCTAAATTGTAAGTTCATAAACATACTTTGAGGGTCATAGCAGGTTCTCCTGAAAAAAGCTCTCTTGTTTTAGAAATTGCAAGATTTGCAGCTGGAAGTATCAATTTTCCCATTCTCAAAATGTCATCTTCAGTCAGCTGAAATTCGCGCTTTACTTCTGTACCACCATCTCTGCAATTTAATAATTCCTAAACATTCAGAACAACAGTGGGAAGAACATGCAGAAACTTAATAGTGTAAGGAATTTAAAAACTTTACCTTTGGCGAATCGAATGTGAGAAGAATGAAACAACTAAAAAAAGTAACCCCAATTGCGATACCATAGAAAAAATGCTGCAAATCAAGAATGAAACAAAAATGTCATATGGAATACTCTTCTCAATAAAAAAGAAAATGTGAGATACTGTATAGGAGAAGAAAATATACCTAAAAGTAACTCCTTTTGCAAAACAAGAAGATAAGAAACAGAGAGACCCCAAACCAAACCAAAGGCTTGATCTTGCCACATCCCTCCACATCACCAAATCACTTAAAAGTATCTCAGTTCTGTTTATTAAATCACACCCTTCTCCTTCTTTTGATTCTATTACTGAAAACACAAAAAATACCCATTAAGCACAAGAGATAAAGAATGTTAGAAAGAATATAGATTATAAAGATTTCAGACATACTTGTTGATGTACTTGAAGTAACCAAGCTAAGCTTATCCTTTTTGGATTTACCACTATTCTTTTTCTTTCTTGGTTTAACCACTTCTTCAACTAACCCCGAATCTCTATCTTCTCTCATTTCTTGCTCCAACCTTCTTCTTGATCTTCGAATATTATTGCGTGGCGAAGCACCAATGTTAGAATTTCTGCTCCTTCGCCTTCTACGAACACCATTAGGCTCAACCCCATCATCAGCAAATTGATCAAGCTTATCAGCAAGACGAGTTTTGGATCTTCGAAGAGGAGAAGGAGAAAGAAGTAAAAGCTCGCGAAGTGGGAGATTGTTGGTTGGTGACATTGCTGAAGGTGATGGAGAAGCTAGTAGTCTTGGTGAAGGGATTATTTCAAGAGAGTTTCTTGGAGTGAGGGATTCACTTTCTTCATCATATCGGCGGAGTTTTGAGAGTCTTGAAGCTGATTTTGTTCGGCTTCGAGTGGAGGATCGATGAGATGGAGAAGTTGTTGTATCCATTGTTGTTGAGATTGAGAAGTTTCAAATTTTAGAGTGTTCTCTTTGGTTCTTGACTGTTTATGGAGGAGGGTATGGACAAGAAACTTTGAATGAGATTATGTAAGGAGCAAAGAGCCGTTGGAGGAGAAATTATGTTTTTTCGGCTGTTTGAATATTTTAAGTTTTTTAACGGCGGAATTTGGGTCCATTTGGGCTTTTGTTTCTAGGTCCTAACGGTAGGATAAGGTAGGGAGGCAAGTCCGTTTTGGAACTTTTGACATTTGTGGGCTTTTTTGGTACTTTATCCTAGGGGAATTTTCACAAATGACAATACTTTGGGTTTTTTTTTTCATACATAGTTATACTTTTGCTAATTATATTTCGTAGTTAGAGTAACATGTATTCAAATTCGGCTATAATCCAATTCAATTGTATTCATTCGTAGCTACTTTTATACTGTATTCAACTTATAGTATTTAAATTCAGTTGTATTCAAACAATATAAGTGCAAAAAGATATAGGGATATTCAGTTATATTCAAATTCACTGTGTTTATTTCTATACAAAAAAAAAAATCTCCTTCGAAATACAAGCGAAAAATATATAAAGAAACACTGAATTTTACACTAAAAAAATAACGAATACACTCGAATATATTTAGATATGAGATACAAGAAAATAAGATACACTCAGATCTGAGATACAAGAAATAAAATACGCTCAGATTTGAGATATAAGAAATAAAATACAACCGCCGGGGATTTTTCCGCTGCTGGCAACGACGACAATCTGCTACAGCTATGTCGTCGCATCTGCCCCTGCTTGCCATTCTCTCCATCGTCCGGTAAGGATTCAACCAGAAACCATTTCTTTCTATATATTCAACACAAACACAAATACAAATACATCTCAAGCAACAACAATGATAAATCTCCAGCCGGCAATTCCTAAACTTTTGACTTCGGCAGTACGTCACTGGAGAATACACTCAGATCGCGTCTCCGGAGAATACGCTCAAAATCCTTCGTGGAGGGCAGTACCAAGGCTGGCGACTGTGGTGGCACATATGCGGAGTGGCGAAGATGGTGGAGGAGGAAGAGGTGAAAGCGCCGGCGGCGGTTGAAAAGGAGTGGAGGAATTGGGGAAGATGGGTTTTGAATTTTGATGCAGGGAAAGGAACCGTATGTTGCTGTATTAGTTACATTGTGTAATTGAAATGCAACATTTAGCTACCAAATGTAATTAAAGTAAAGTGTAGTTACTAAATATAAATACCTCTTATATGTTTTCCATACCACATAAATTTCCATTTATACTATTTCTCTACTTTTCCTCTGTCCCAACTAGAATGTCTTAATTTGACTTGACACAGAATTTAAAAAATAAAGGAAGCCTTTTGAAATGTGTAGACCAAAATAAATTTTAGATATTTGTGTGTGTATAAATCATTTCATGAAGTTAAATAGTTTCTAAATATAAAAATGTGCCAATTTTTTGAGACAAACTAATAAGGAAAGTAAGACAATCTTTTTGCGACGGAGAGAATATATTTTACTAACATCTTTTAGGCGTTCATTTCGTAAAGTCTGTTTATGGCATCATAGTATTCTAGTTCTCAGCAATTGATCGATCAACTACGCCTTAATCTTAAAATGAACTGGAACCAACTAAATGAATCCTCTGTGAATTCTTATTGACCTATTCAGATTCATTTCATTGAAATGTTAAAGAATTTGTCTTTAAAGCAAATTAAGGTGCCGTTTGGCCATAAAAATTATTCATTTTTTTCTGGAATTTTTTTTCACTTTTTTCACTTTTGGGCGTTTGGCCATAAATATTCCGAATACAACTTGAAGTTGTATTTTAGAATACCAAAAACTCAAAAAACTCGTATTTCAAAAAAAATTCACTTTTTTACAACTACATTTCACCAAAACTACAATTTCAAAAACTATGGCCAAACAAAACTCCAACTCCAACTTCAAAAATTCCAGAAAAAGTGAATTTGTTTTTGGTATCTATGGCCAAACGCCTACTAAAATTTCTTCTAAATGGGAGTTTTGTAAATCTAACATTTATCTTGAAATTAACATACAAGCGTCTAATAGAATGAAAAAACTGTGCTTTTGGTAAACAACTCTTAACAGCACCATGTTCATTTGAAGTGTAACATACAAGTGTGTAATAGAATAGAAAAACTCTTGTTGTTATTAGCACGTTAATTTGACAACTTAACTGCATAAAGAACCAGCACATTTGCAGTGTTAAACAGGCCTTCTGAAGTGTATCTTGCCAAGAACGGGGTTAGAAAATACTCTAATTTTGGATGAATTAAGTTCCACAACGTGATCAATAACATTGGACAGTGAATGCAGTGAAGACATTTATATATTTCACAAGCACTGATCCTCCTTTCAAGGCAGTATTACAAGCAGTAACAACCATATACGAGCTATAAAGTTGGGGATGTAGCCCAGCTTGATATTGTACGAGTATCATCTACAACAACCTAATGAAATCTCACAATACAGTACTATATTACATTTGCTTCAATAATTGACCCTGACGTTCAATGAGCAGCTTCAGATCACCACATTTCACTCGCTTATAAGATGAAATCTGCTTACTTTTTCTCAAGGGGCATGCCTTTGTAAGAAAAATAAAATAAAGGTACCAATTTTCAAATGACGGGGAGGGGATTTACAATCTGGAAAGGCATGAACATGCCTTTGATCAGAATGAGTTTATCCTGTATAGACCATTAACGAGCTATGATGGCTTAACTGCAACAGTTATTAGGAGCCAATTGTCACGTCCAGAGATGCAACTATTTTTATTTGGTTTTTGCTAGACTTGAACCAATTTGTCAAAGTTGACAAAAAAAAGGCTTATGTTTGTTTAGCATTTCTGAAACAAAAAGCTCTGATCCTGCCGAGGCCATCCTCAAGAGCTGAAATTTCCACAGCAAAAGTTACTCTTACCCAATTCTTCAATCCAAGTGCTTCCCCTGCAATGCATTCAATTTATGAACATGCACAAATCCCGCTGCCTGCAGTTCTATATCTCAATAATGTTGTAAAGTAATGCAACTTAAAAAATTACCGGGTAGAACAACTACAGATTCCTCTCTAGCAAGTCTGGTGCAGAATTCCAAATCATTGTTGATGCCCTCCAGAAGTGACATGTTTAGTTTTGCCTGATAGAAATAATCGCAATAAGACTACTCAGATTCTTTCTCCAACCAAATACTCATATTTTGACTAAGGTGTTTATAGCAATACCATAAGAAACATGGATCCTTGTGGCTTGTATGGAGTAAAGCACGGTATCTCCCTTAGACCACCATAGCAAGTGTCTGCTGCTTTTCTCAGTAGGTTTATGGTATTAGAGTAGAAATCTTCAGGTGTTTCAACAAGAATACGAATAATAGCACCCTCAAGAATGAAAAAGTACTAGGTTAGATACTTAGATTTAGTTTCATTTGGATGATAGTAATATAATCCAAATAGCAAAAAAACACTTCATGAAAAATAATGTGCATCACGAGAAACACTGCATGATAATTCAGAAATATGGAAAAAGGTATCTGTCCCTTAGACTAGTTTTCCAGGCTTTTAAGGTGATAACATTTTGCTTGGTTTAACATTTCAGTTAATGGCACACTACATCAATTGTTTTGCATGAACGTTTGTATAATATACCAGAGTGAGCGTAGGAGGTACAACACCGATGTTGAGGTAGTTCTTGATAGACTCCACAACCTGAGATCAAAAGACACAAAGTATGATGTTTAACTCTGCATATGGATGTCTGTATTTATGAATGATAAATGAACACCCTTATATGGAAGTAGAATCGCTGCTAGTGGGGCTATGTAGTTTTCGGCATGAATGAAATCTAATACTTTCTATTTTGTGATTTTGTCCCTTATTCATATATTTTTCTCACTTAAAACAAGAAAAAAAGAAAGAAAGAACAGGAATAAGGTAAAGTTCTTCCATCAGAATTCCCCCTTTGCTTTCCATTTCAAAGAGAGAAAAAGAGAGCGAACCCCATGTTTTTGAAGGATGCTATTGGGATCACAAATCACGATCCAACCAAATCGCCAACCAGGAACCATCCATCTCTTTGATATTGAGCCAATTGTCAGAACAGGTGCAATTTCTCCAAAGACACCCATTGGCACAAATGGATTACTACCAAACACTAGATGACCATAGGCTTCATCTGATATTACTAGCATTCCAAGCTTCCTTGCAGCCTCTGCAATCTGTTAATTACTCTCATTCAAGAAACCAACATTTCATGAGCAAATCTAAAAACCACATTTAACAAAATAAACACGTCTAATGCAACGATGAACCGACCTTCTTCAAATGTTCTCGCTTGTACACATTCCCACATGGGTTACCAGGGTTTATAACAACCATGGCAACAGTTCTATCATCTGCTAGGGCTTCAAGCCCATCGATGTCAGCCTCCCAATCCTGCTCAGGGAGAAGATCATAGTGCCTCATTTCGAGACGGTTATACGTAGCAAGTGCTTCATACGCTGGATACCCTGGTCTAGGAAGCAAAATATTAGCACCAGGTACAGCAAGAGCTGTAATTAGGACATCTATTGCTTGCTTTGCCCCAGCTGTGACATGAACATCATTTGGTGACAATTCGTATGGATAGTCGCGAGATAGATATTCTGCAATTGACCTGGTAAATATTTGAAACATCAACATTACTCGACTCCTTTCTTGCCCTTCCGGAGTACAATTACATTTTGAAAAGATTTTAAGTTATAACTAACCGTGTAACACAGTCAGGTCATAAATATCAGCATTACTAATCATTAGTAACCAGGTTAAAATGATTTCTAACTTGCTATTACAGGTTGTGCATATACCTCAATTCCTTTTAATAACAAACCCAGTGTAATCCACAAGTGGATTGGGGGGAGGGTAGGATGTACGTAGACCGTACCCCTACCTTTGTGAGGTAGAGAGGTTGTTTCCGATAGGCCCTCGGCTCAAACTCAATCCCTTTTAAAAGGCGTGTAATTAATACTGTGGTGCAGTTTCCTTATCCTACAACCTAAAATGATAGTCTAATACTCCCTCCATCTCATTTTAGTTGTCGCTTTAGCTCATTTCAAGTCCATTAAGAAAAACAATAAATACAAGGCATAATTTTCTAAGTTATCCCTATTTACTAGACGATTTTTGAATTAAGCAATATTAAAAAGAACTACTTCTTTAATATTAAAGGTATAGTTTGTAAATATTTGCCAACTTTAGTCTTGAATTCCTAAGCTGGCAGTTATTTTGGGACGACTTTTTGAACTAAAACGGCAGTTAAATGTGACAGAGGGAGTATCGATTAACAACGTCAATTATACTAGTCAAGGCCAATCCCATATTTTCGGTCAAGCCTATGTCAAAGTAAACGAAAGTCAATACAAAGTCAACTCCCAGTAAAAATAGTCAAACCCCGAAACAAGATATACAAGCTGATCCCCCATAAGCATACAATCCCAATTCTATAATCAAGTACTCCTTCCATCCCAATTTATACCACACTTTTTCCTTTTTCTGTGCCAATATAACTCTAAATATCTCATTTGACCTAGTTTCTCAATCAATTAGGAAACTATTCTTGACATCTATTCAAAAAAAGGGCAAAGGCTCAAACATGCCCCTGAACTATACGAAATTGCACATATTTGTCCGTCGTTAAAAGGTTGGTGCAAAGATGTCCCTAACGTTTTTTTTTTTGCTATATATGCCCTTGAGTCAACGGAAAATATTGGAGGGCATATTTGTTCAGTTTCGCATAGTATAGGGGCATATTTGATCCATTGAAATTCGTGAATATTATGGCACAAATAGTTCTCAGATTTATTTGTAGTGCACTTTATGCTAGCCAATGATTTATTGCAACTGCATTTTGAAACTACACACTTATCGTACAACCCCTCACTTTTCTCTCTTATTCTTTCACTTGTTTATGAAATGTCGGAAGCTTCGAGTTCTTTAAATAGTTGTGGAAGGGTTTGTGGATATGGAGCTGTGGAAGGGTTTGTGGACATGGAGTTACTGCACTCCATCTCACTTATGGACTTCAAATAATTCTACTAAATTTCGATTATGCGTGAAATTCGCGAAAGGGCCAAACCACATTGAATGTTATGTAAGAAATCGTATAAATGCTTAAAATGTGATACTCTTTCTATTATTATTATTATCACAAATTTTAGCACTGCGGGAGACATTTTTTCATGTGTCATAAGTCTAATGTAAGTTATCTCCTATTTTATGTTTATGTTTTATTGCGGCAATTGTTGCATCCATTATCGTGTAGATATTGGAACTGAGAAGACGAAAAATATCCAGATCATCAACAAATTGAAAAATAAAAATGGTATTATCATTAGTAAAAAAAATCTTTTGAAAAGGGGAAATGGTGCTCTTGTTTGTAAAAACAGTCTTTAAAAGATGGTTGTAATTGCATCTGCTCTTTTAGTTGTATAATTTTGATGTAATGCAATGGTGGATAGATTGTAATTACAAATATTTTTTTATGTTTTGGAATGCAATGATATTTTGTGCCATAATATTCACAAATTTCAATGGATCAAATATGCCCCTATACTATGCGAAACAAATATGCCCTCCAATATTTTCCGTTAACTCAAGGGCATATATAGCCAAAAAAAACGTTAGGCATCTTTACACCAACCTTTTAACGATGGGAAAATATGTGCAATTTCGTATAGTTCAGGGACATATTTGAGCCTTTGCCGTTCAAAAAAATCAGGACTTTAATTTAAACAAACCCCCCAAAGGAAAAAGACTTCAAAAAAAAAATCACAGAAGAAATAAATACGAGAAAGAGTTAAGAATTACCTAGAGGCGAAAAAAAAAAAAATTACCTAGAGGCTTGAAGAAGATCAGATTTTTGGGGATAGCCATTGTATTTACCAGATTGAAGTGAATCAATTAGAGCATCCTCTGATACTTTAGTTGTTCTAAAATTAGGGAATCCACTAGGATCGCCATGGCTAAGTGGGATTACATTTCTTGTATCATTTTTGTTGATGTTTTCATTTAAGGTGTTTAGATAGCTTCTTATTGTGCAAGCTGATGCTTTCTTTGCTTCTTCTTTTCCTTGAAAATTCCATCTTGATTTTGTTGAGCAAATTTCCATTTCCACTTTACTACTTTGTAGTATGATTTTGAGCTGAAGATAATTGTGACTGGCTTTTGAGAGTCTTTCTTTCGACTAAATCTGACTAAAGTCAACGACTATGTCCTAACTACTGAACTGAATGTAAGTCACTGTTAGGACCGTTTGCCATGCAATTTGTACCACAAAATTGAAATTTGAGAAAAGACATGATTTAATCCCTAAATTTGGCATGAAAATTCAGTTTAGAAATTAAACTTAACTTTTATTTATTTATCCCCTTAACAACTTACGTTTTAATTATTTTTCACCCCAAATGCTGACGTGGCAAAAGAAACAAAAAAATAATAATTAAGAGAGTGAAAAAACAAAAAAAATGAACCCGCTTATATATATATATATATATATATATATATATATATATATATATATATAAATTAAAAAATAAAATAAATGTTATACAATTAAAAAATAAAATAAAAATAAAAATCATTTTCTTTACGATCCCCCTCCCACTCCACAACCCCATCCATCATCTTCTTCCCACTCAACAGCCTCGCCCCCCCCCCCCCCCGGTTCCCGTCGCCACAACCCCGCCCCCAGTTGCTTGTTCTTCTTCTTCTTCACAAATCCCTCTTTCTCTTTGTATTCTCATCATTCTTTTCTTTTCATTTTCACCATTTTTTGATTTTTTGATTTTGATTTTTATTTTCTTTCAAAAATAAAATTATGGAAGAAATGAGTTTGCTAATAAAAATACTAATAATGGCCAACAATAACAATCAAAATAATTAATTTGGATGAATTTAAGTGTAAATGGAATTAATTTAAGAAGGAGTTGAATGAAATTTGTTGGGAGAGATGATGGTGGTTGTGGATGTGAGTTTTTTTTTTTTTTTTTTTTTTTTGCAAAATTATGGTGATTAGCAGCACTAGTCCTTCGACACCACATTGACAACATCAAGGATGATAAAGTCTCTTTCTTTTTTACACTCAAAATATATAAGCAAGAGGACACTGAACTGTTTCCCTATGGTACTTCATTTCCTGTTGTTGACCACCTACTCACAGCTTATAAATTTCCACGTCACATCTACAAATGCAGCTCCAACTGAGAACAGAGGCTAAGCGTAGTCACCGTAATCAAATAGGCAATGACGATGCTGTCAGTTTTTACCCTCTCGAGAAAATTTGTCAATACTTCCTTTATTGCAGTGCACAGTGATAAGATACAATTTGCTGCTGTTTTTCATCCAGTCTTGGAAGTTTAAGGGCATTTCGTCCAAATTAATGATGGCCAATAATAACAATCAAAACAATTAATTTGGACGAATTTGAGTATAAGTGGGACTAATTTGAGAAGGAATTTGATGAAATTTGGTGGGGAGATGATGGTGGTGGTGGTGGGTGTGGGTTAAAGATGATGGTGATGATTTTTTTTTTGAAGGGCAGTTCGTCCAATTTGGACTGATAATAATAATGATTTTTTTTGCGGTGGTGGCGGCAGGGGCGGCGGTGGCGGTAGCAGCGGCGTAGTGGTCGATAAAAGTAGGGTGAGGATGAGGAGAAAGGAGAAGAAAGAGAAAGAGAAAAAATAATAAAAGAAAAATAAAAAATGAAGTGTTGGTAATTTTGACATGGCAATGATGTGATAACGACGTGGCAATGATGTGGCATTGACGTGATAATGACGTGACGCGAGTGTAATACACCTCACATTGTGAGAGTGGTATTATTTTTTTAGGGTGGAAAATAATTGAAATGAAAGTTGTTAAGGGGGTATATAAATACAACTTAAATTTAATTGCTAAAGTGAGTTTTCGTGTCAAGTTTAGGGGTTAAAATATGTCTTTTCTCTTGAAATTTTGATCTGCAACCAGTGTTTGTAAAATCATATGTGTTTAAAAGTTTGTGAATAATACTCACTTTGTTTCAATTTATGTGAAACTATTATTATTTAGGAGTCTACGAGCTGGTTCTTTGTCCACTTTTTTGCTTAGAGTTTTTCTAATTATTTGAATTATAAATTATCATAACTTATACTCCCTCCGTTTAAAAAAGATTGTCCTCTTTTGATTTGACACAAAGTTTAAGAAATAAAAGAAGATTTTTGAAATGTGTGGTCTAAAACAAGCATTAGATATTTGTGTGGCTATAAATAATCTCATAAAGTTAAATTATTTCTAAATATAGAAAGGAAATAGTCTTTTTGGAACAGACTAAAAAGAAAAGGAGACAATCTTTTTGGGACAAAGGGAGTAGTATTTTTCATGTAGTTTTTAAATATATAAATTTTATTTTTATAAACTTAAAAAATTCATGTCAAAATTTACGGTCAAAGTTATAAAGTTTAACCTCCGTATTCAAAAAAGGTTCACATAAATTGAAACGGAGAGAGTAAGTAATTGCAATCATTTATTTTATAAAAGGATTATGAAAATATGTAATTTGTTTGTCTATGAACTATCATTTGCTCATTTGCTAAGAATTAGGAAAATTCTGATAATTTTCACAAATTGTGAGATCTTCATGTTGACTAGAAATAATAAAACTTTTGAAATCTAAATTGTTTGTCCTAATAAAATTTGAATTCTAAAATCTAATTTCAAATCTATATATTATCAAATTATGATTTAAAATCATATCCAACCGTCTAGTTTTGTGCGTTCTTCACTTTGATAACCCAAATGCCCAATAAACTGGCATAAATCAGAAACATAATTTTACCAACTTCTTTTTAGGCCAAAATTCTCATGCACTTGGTGTTTAATACTAAAAGGATATTTGGCTAAGCTTAAAAGATGATTGAATCAGTTTATAAATAATTTGTGATTTATATTACGTTGTTAATATTAAAAATGCTTATAAATCAAATTCAATCAAAAGTCATAAGTTAGTCATATCTAACTTAGGATTTTACCTCTTAAACAATTTTAAGGACATTTAAGTTATTTTAATATAAAAAATGTATGTTAGTGCGTTTTTATCAAACCCACTAATTATTTAGTAATAATTTAGCAATTCTATCCACACACTTAACTGTTTACTTTTGTTTTAGCTTCAACACCATAATTAGATGATAAACCTCCTCAGTGAAAATTCTACATATCCGCTGCTACTGCTCATATGTCCAATTGAATTACTTGGCAAATTACGAAATAAGATCAGCATAACCCACCACATTGGACAATGACGTCTGCACATTTCACAAACACTTTGTTTCTAGCTTAGCTAGTTAAAGGTTTATCTTACAAACAGATGCACTAGTAATGGTGCATTATGGATATTCTGTAGCAGGAGTTTGGAAGATATTCCCCAGAATGATATCGTCTATGATAATCTGGAAATGGATACCATTTCAAATAACATATTACATTCCTCTCATGACTCGAGGAAATTGTTGAAAACTTAGCCAACTTATCTATGAGCTATGGTACGTACACCAAACGAGATCCAACGACTAGTTGAAGATCACATTTGCCAATCCATAATGCAGAGATATCAAGGTCGTTTCTCGGACAGGAGCTTATTGTTTCTTGGCATGCCTTTGATAGAATGCATTTAGTCTATTGAAGCCATCTTCCAGAGATGATGGCTCACATGCAAAGGTTATCCTGAGCCAATTCTTGAGTCCCACAGCAATACCTGCACAAGGCTTTATTGTCAGATACCTATACAACATAGCATCCCACAAGCTTTTATGCATGCAGACAGGGGCGGAGCCAGCCCTTCGGATGTGGGTTCGGCCGAACCCAGTAACTTTTGTCCGAACCATATATTTGTATTAAAAATTTTGTCAAATATGTACAAATTGTTAATTAAGAACCCAATAACTTTAAAAAATTAGAACTCCGAACCCACAAACTTCGGATCCTGGCTCCGCCTCTGCATGCAGAACACACAAACTTCATATTGATATACTAGCTCTTTCGAGTGACAGTCTAGTTTCGTGCATCATCATCAAACAACAATGCAAACGATACATAAATCAAATTCATATAACAAAGTTACACCCATGGAGTCCCAATAAAATTTGACAATTGCCTGCCATCATCATCAGCTGCCAATGATACCCCAACATTTATGTTCCTCAGTTTTTATGGGTTAAACTGAACTAAATATCTCAAAAGAAGTGATCACTAGCTAGCATGGCAGATTTAACGACTAAAAGCGTATGAGAAACATTTCAAGGCTTAAAAAAAAGGACTTTGAAAAGATAGTTCTCCAAGAAAGAGACATTTGTTTGAGTGAGAAAACCTGTGTTTTTTATAGAGTTTGATCAGCTTCATAAGACATTTGTTTTCTTTTACCTGGTAAAATTATCAAAGATTCTTCCTTAGCAAGCTTGAGACAGAAGTCCAGGTCATCTTCTATGTCTTCTAGAAGGTTCAAATGAAGTTTGACCTGCAAGGGAGAAAGACCTCCATTAGACTATTGATTAAATCTTCTAATCTCAAGCTAATGGCTAATTAAGCTTCTATTTTTATTTTACCATCACGAACATGGATCCTTCAGGTTTACTTGGGCATGTGATGCAAGGAATATACTTGATTCTGTCGTAAACAATATCTGCATCTTCTCTTAACATATTTACTACTTTAGAGAAGAAATCATCTTTTGTTTTCTCAAGGATTTGAGGAATTGCCCCCTGTCAAAGTAAGAACAAAAAGAAAACAGATACCTCAGTAAGAGATGTGGAAAATTACACCTATACTACTAAATTCTTGACTAACAATTCCATTATCTTATAAAAATAAGAACGTAGAATCTGTTTAATAATACACAGAGCTGTTAGACCAAAACAAATTTCACTCCTTTAGCAACTCCATTTCATATTTCAGGGGGGACAATACCACCAAATCTGTGGCGTAAAGGAATTACTGGTACTAATTTTTTTATACAACGCAAGCAGAAGAGAACATTATAAAGAGCAAACCTGAACAAAGGTTGCGGGGTCAGAAGATATATTGAGATACCCAATGATGGAATCTATGACCTGCAAATAAGAAAAGCATAATGTGACAACGTGTGGACATTGTTTTGTGATAAAATATTTGTCTTCCTTTCACAAGAAAGCTAGTCAGCCTCCATCTAAGATCGATATATACGTATATAGCCCCTATAATATACTTCTACATTTCTTTAATGTACCCTAATCCAATTTTAATGCACTAATAACCTGACACAGATTACACTATTTCTCAGTCCTCCTTTCAGCAGCACCAGTGTTTTAGATACTAAAAGGAAATTCATCAAAATATCTTTAGCTTCCCCTTGTATTCCATTCCTGTTCCTCCTCCAAGCAACTGCATCCCATTATCTCAACTCCCAACCCATGACAGATGCCATTCACTCAACACATTGCTTTAACAAAAGCACAACACACTCGAGTAAAAGTCCTGGAACATTCACCACGAAGTGAAGTGCATCAACTTTTATGTTTGATTAATGTGTTTCTCTCTATTATGTAAATTCTATGTCATTCTGTTTGACTTCTAGTATAAGAGAATCAAACGTCGGTCTGATTGGTTTTTCTTTTCATGAAAAAACTATTGCAAAAGGCACACCAAATTACAATAGGAAAGAGCTTAGGGGATAAATAGCAGTTCATGGGGCTAAGTGCACTTCAACACCTAAATTGGCATTTAAGTGAAAGCTACATTACTTTCTCCAGAAAAATAAACATATAAAGCAGTAGAGAATGACCATCTTTAAAAAGAAAGTACCCCGTGTTCTTTTAGTATGCCGTTTGGATCATTTGTAACAAGCCAACCAAGTCGCCAACCAGGGACAATCCACCTCTTTGATATGGATCCGAGTGTAATAACGGGGGCAATTGATCCAAAGATTCCCATAGGCACAAATGGTTTACTTCCAAAAGCGAGATGAGCATAAACTTCATCAGCAATAACTAAAATTCCAAGCTTTCTTGCCATCTCTGCCACCTGAGAGAAATTAAAGCACCTCTTTATATTCATAATGACTTAGAATGTCAACATATTACCACAAAAAAAAAAAGGAAGTACATGTATGACATACCTTCTTCAAGTGTTGTTCTGTGTAGACATTGCCACAAGGATTCCCAGGATTAATAATGACCATAGCCACAGTATTTTCATCTGCCAAAGACTCGACTGCGTTAAAGTCCACCTCCCACTCCTTCTCTGGGAGAAGATTAAAGTGACGCATTTCGATATTGCTAAATCCAGCCCACGCTTCATAATAAGGGAATCCAGGAGTTGGAAGTAGAATATTTGCGTTTGGGCGTGCAAGAGCATTCAAAAGTACTTCAATTGCTTGATTACATCCAATTGTCAAGTAAATATCATCAGGGGACAACTTGTACGGGAGATATTGAGAAAGGTATTCTGCTACAGCCCTTTTCAGAGAACAAAATTAAATTAATTAATTCTGAATTTGAAGAACGTGAATGACATCTCCAAGAATCAATCAGGCATATTCCCTTTTGAAATAGCTCCATAATTGCTTCATATTCTTGTATCCCATAAATGTAGATCAGGGGCGGAGCCAGCCCTTCGGATGTGGGTTCGGCCGAACCCAGTAACTTTTGTCCGAACCATATATTTGTATTAAAAATTTTGTCAAATATGTACAAATTGTTAATTAAGAACCCAATAACTTTAAAAAATTAGAACTCGAACCCACAAACTTCGGATCCTGGCTCCGCCTCTGATGTAGATCACAATGAGATGCAGTTAAGATCAATATTCACAACTGAGAAAGAGGGTGCAGGAACCATATGACAAACAAAAGTGAAAGGTATCTCAAAAATAAGCAGGTACATAACAAGAACCAATCAAAGAAATAAGATAATAGAAAACTTACGAACAACATAGGATAAATCATACACATTAACCGTACGGTTCTTTTAATCAAGACACATTAACCGTACAGCATTAACAAAAACGCACCTAACAAGTAGTACTACAAAGAGAAGTTACCCTCAACTATTGGAACAAAATTAGCTTTAGACAGGATAATCTAACCTCGCACTACACTTAAATGTGATACATATGCCGGGGGGGAAAAAAAAGCAAAGAGTACCCATGCAAGATATTCTACAATTAAACAGATTAATGGAAGAATGCACTGTGTAAGACATGTAACCAAACACTTTGAAATGAGAAACACTACAGGCCCGTTTGGACGTGCAATTTTTTTTTTTTTGTTTTTTTTTTTTTTGCTCTTTCATCTTTTTTTCCATAAAACTACATTTGGTTATACATTGTAGTCAATTCTTCACTCTAGCTTGAAGTTGAGTTTTTCAAGTTTCAAACTGATTTTAACAATTTTTTCAAGCTAAAAAAGAATTCCCTCACAGTACTTGAATATTTCTTCAAGTGAGATGCATGTCCAAATATAACTCCATTTTCCAATACTCCTTTTCAACTTAACTTCAAATATACTGTTTTTATTCAAATATCACCAAATTCATATCAAGGATCTCAGATTCAACACTTTAAAAGACGAAATGTGACAATAGATTGACACTGATTGAGTAAGCAATGCCAGTAGATGGTACCTTCTAGCAGGAATGATGCCAACGGTGGATGAATAACCGTTGAATTTAGCAAAAAGTATCACATAAGTTCAGACGGAAGGATTACCTTCTAGCAAGAAGGATGCCGGTGGTGGATGTAAATTTTTTAAAGTGTTAAATATTATGACTTATAGTACTTTTTATGTAGTTTCTAAATATGTAAATTATTTTTCGAAAAACTTATATGTCCGAATTCCCGGTCAAAATAAAGAAATTTGACTATCAAAACCAAACTGTCTCACATAAATTGGCACAGCGGGAGTACATTTTTCAAATTTCGCATTTTTTATGTCCAAACACCCACTTAGAACTCCACGGTCTCCTATCCAAACACTTCACTAGACGAATTGAGTAAAATTTTGAGTACGAAATGCCAGTAAATGGTACCTTCTAGCAAGAAGGATAAAGTGTATAGCTTTTGTATATTCGGCCTACTGCGGTTATTAAGTTTGGCCGAATGGACATAAACAAAAGAATCTCATTAACAAATTCATTTTTAAATGTTGATCAAGATTCACATAGATATGAATCTCGAGAAGCAAAAGTATCACATAAATTGGGACGTAATGAGTACCTTCTAGCAGCAAGAATAATATACATATCAGTGTATAGTTTTTGTATATTTAGCCTATTGCGGTTATTAAGTTTGGCCGAAGGGACATAAACAAAAGAATCCCATTAAAGAAATTCATTTCTAAATGTTGCTCATAATTCACATAAAAGAATCTTGAGAAGCAAAATATATCACATAAATTGGGACGTAATGAGTACCTTCTAGCAGGAAGGATAATATACGTATCAGTGTATAGTTTTTGTATATTTGGCCTACTGCAGTAATAAGGGACATAAACAACAAACGAATCCCATTAAAAAATTCATTTAAAATGTTGACCAAGATTCATTAAAAAATTCATTTAAAATGTTGACCAAGATTCACATAGATATGAATCTCCAGAAGCAAAAAGTATCACATAAAATAATATATGTATCAGTGTAGAGTTTTTGTATATTTGGCCTACTGCGGTTATTAAGTTTGGCTGAAGGGACATATTAAAAAAATCATTTTTAAATGTTGGTCAAGATTCACATAGATATGAATCTCGAGAAGCAAAAATTATCACATAAATAGGGAGATAACGAGTACCTTCTAGCAGGAAGAATACCAACGGTGGACGAATAACCGTTAAATTTAGCAGACCGAACTGCATTAGAAACAGCATCTTCAGCTACGGGAGTTGTCCGAAAACAAGGGAAAGCAGACGGGTCGCCGTGTCCGAGAGGGATAACGGGTCGGGTATCATTCGGGTCAAGACAAGACATCAACTTGTTAAGTACACTTCTTACTGTCAGATCAGATACACTCGCCAATTTTTCGTTCTCTTTGAAATTCCATTTACTTGTTGTTGTAGTAGTATCGTTCTCCATGTTTGATGCTATTTACTTTTATCTGATTATGAATATCAGCAGATATGGAGGAAATTGGAGAGATGGATATCTAGTCTAGTGCAAAGATACTACAACATATAAAGCCAAACTATAGGAACGAAAAAACAAATATACAAAAGAGGTGGCAAAATGACCCTACACAGTTTTGCTTTGTCATAATCAGGTACAGTTTTCTACATTTTTATTTATTTATTTATAACGTTTAATGTAATTTTTTCCATTGAAAAATATTCAATGGCCATTCTTATATATTGTGATTGAATTAGTGAGAAAAGAAA
The DNA here is from genome assembly GCF_019175385.1 of Lycium barbarum. NCBI lineage: Eukaryota > Viridiplantae > Streptophyta > Magnoliopsida > Solanales > Solanaceae > Lycium > Lycium barbarum. The sequence continues at coordinate 13,762,812 of NC_083347.1, forward strand.
AATTAGTAGTAGTATTTTTACACGGGAAAATAGAAAGTTATCAGCGTTTTAATGAGAACCTGTTTTCCGCAATACATTTTTTCAATGAGTTGATTCGGTGTGAATAAGGTGGAAAATTATGTTTAGTAATACAAATTTCTCACTGAATATCAGTGAAGACCTCTGTTTCTAGTAGTGTCTGGGAGTGTACTTTTTATTACTCCTATTTTCTATCTATTCAAATGGTATAGATTAGTGTTACGGTTTTTAAAATTTGACAACATTTTCTTGTACTTATAATAAAAAATAAAAACAAATCTGAAATTTATATTAAAATTTATTAAAAATTTGATAGAAATCAAAAGTGTTCAATTTGGCCAACACAAAAAAGCTAAAACTGCTCAAAATTATTTTAAATCCATGCTTGATGCTCTCCACTTCTAATTTCCTCTTTGATAATGAACTTCAGCATATATGGATTTCTACTGTTAACATATTTGCAAACATATAAAGCCAAGCTGTACAAAAGAATAGAAAAGAGGTGGGAAAATGACACAAAAACAAAAAAATCTGGTTTAAAATAGTGCCTCAAAAATATACCACTACGTTTTGCTTCTTCAAATTTATCAAAAAATATTATTTTCTTTTATTAATATTTAACAAACTCTAATCACCAGCTATAAGGAAACTTATGAAAAGGTGTAATTTTTATTATTTTGAACTCCACGGTCTCATATCCAAACACTTCACAAGACGAAAATTGAGTAAAATTTTGAGTACGAAATGCCAGTAATGGTACCTTCTAGCAGGAAGGATAATATATGTATCAGTGTATAGTTTTTGTATATTTAGCCTACTGCAATAGTTAAGTTTGGCCGAAGGGACATAAACAAAAGAATCCCATTAAAATATACATTTCTAAATGTTGATATATGAATCTCCAGAAGCATAAATTGTCACATAAATTGGGACGTAACGAGTACCTTCTAGCAGGAATAACATACATATCAGTGTATAGTTTTATATATTTGGCCTCCGGCAGCAATTAAGTTCGGCCGAAGAGACATAAACAAAAGAATCCCATTAAAAAAATCAATTTCTAAATGTTGATCCAGAAGCAAAAAGTATCACATAAAATAACATCAGTGTAGAGTTTTTGTATATTTTGGCCGCAACGACATAAACAAAAGAATCCCATTAAAAAATTTAGTTTTAAATGTTGGTCAAAATTCATAATCACGAGAAGTAAAAAGTATCACATAAATTGAGACGTAACGAGTACCTTCTAGCAGGAAGAATACCAACGGCGGACGAATAACCGTTAAATTTAGCAGACCGAACTGCATCAGAAACAACATCTTCAGCTACGGGAGTTGTCCGAAAATAAGGGAAAGCAGACGGGTCGCCGTGTCCAAGAGGGATAACGGCTCGGGTATCATTCGGGTCAAGATAAGACATCAACTTGTTAAGTACACTTCTTACTGTCAGATCAAATACACTCGCCAATTTTTCGTTCTCTTTGAAATTCCATATACTTGTCGTTGTAGTATCGTTCTCCATGTTTGATGCTATTTACTTTTATCTGATTATGAATATCAGCAGATATGAAGGAAATTGGAGAGATGGATATCTAGTCTAGTGCAAAGATACTACAAACATAGAAAGCCAAACTATAGGAACGAAAAAACAAATATACAAAAGAGGTGGCAAAATGACCCTACACAGTTTTGCTTTGTCATAATTGAAGGTACAGTTTTCTATATTTTTTATTTATTTATAACGTTTAATGTAATTTTTTTCATTGAAAAATATTCAATGGCTATTCTCGTATATATTGTGATTGAATTAGTGATAAAAGAAAAATTACTAGTAGTATTTTTACACGGGATAGGAAGTTATCAGCGTTTTAATGAGAATATGTTTTCCACCATACATTTTTTCAATGAGTTAGTTCGGTGTGAATAAGGTGGAAAATCATGTTTTATAACACAAATTTCACACTGAATATCGATGAAGAAACCTCTATTTCTAGTAGTATTTGAGAGTGTAATTTTTATTATTTTCTATATATTCAGATGGTATAGTTTTTGGTGTTACGATTTTTAAAATTTGACAACATTTTCTTGTACTTATAGTTAAATAATTTTTTTCTGAAATTTATATTAAAATTTATTAAATATTTGATAGAAATCAAACGTGTTCAATTTGGCCAACACAAAAAAGCTAAAACTGCTCAAAATTATTTTAAATCTATGCTTGATGCTCTCCACCTCTAATTTCCTCTTTGATAATGAACTTCAGCATATATAGAGAGGAAAGACTAAGGAGATGGGTTTCTACTGCAACATACTTGCAAACATATAAAGCCAAACTATACAAAAGAATAGAAAAGAGGTGGGAAAATGACACAAAAACAAAAAAATCTGGTTTAAAATAGTGCCTCAAAAATTCTTTAAAATTATTACATAGGGGGTAGGAGAAGGGAAAATGGAAGAAGGGGTTACAACGTAGGGATTCGAACCCTCACCAATAAGGTGAAAATTTAGATAGTCAACCAACTGAGCTACTAGATCGCTACAGTGCCTCAAAAATATACCACTACGTTTTGCTTCTTTAACTTTATCAAAAATAATATTTTATTTTATTAATATTTAACAAACTCTAATTACCAGATATAAGGAAACTTATGAAAAAAGAATCTAATTGGAGCTCATTTTTAGAAGTGTACAATGTCTACATTTTTTGTCATTTTTCGATCTATTTATGATGTTAAATGTATTTCCTTAATGGTGTAATTTTTATTATTTTGATCTAATTGGGTGATGCAGTTTATGAGATTTGATAAGCTCTTTCTGATTTTTGAAGTTTTTTTTTTTCAATCGATATTAGAGTTTGTTTAATATTTAATGAAAGTTGTTCAATTTTGACAAACATAAAAGATTAAACTATTTAAATTTAAATCTATAATATAAAACAAAAAGGGACCAAACATTTCTGTGTTTCTATATAGTAGAGATAGTCGTCCCCCTCAGAGGACCCGCATGTCTATGTTTCTATATAGTAGAAATTTTAAAAAAAAAATAATAAGGGTCCACTCTTTTATAATAGTAGAGATAAAAAAATTAAGGTAGGGTCCACGTAAAAAATTAGGAAACAATTGCGCTAAACCAAGAATATTCACCAAAAATTAAAAAATAGTAGTTCTTCGTTTAAATAGAAAATCAAACTTCTACTTTGTTTCGTTTTAAATATGTAAAATTAATTTAATAATTTGAATTAGAATTATCCAAATTAAAATTTGATAAAAAATAATAAGTATTTTTTAGGACCAATCTACATACATGAACAATAGAATATTTTACACCTTTAAATTAATCGAATTAAAATTCAAAGTATCAACTTATGCTTAAATATTGCTATTGTTTTGTCTCAAAGAGAGGAAAATAGTTTCCTTTTAAACAAGTCTTCTCTTTTAAAAAGTATTAATAAATTTTTGCAAACTTTGTATTCGTAGCAAACACTAATATAATAAAGTTTTAGATATGGAGCACAAACTACAATGTTCTATTAATCGTGTTTTGAATATAGTATATATATATATATATATATATATATATATATCATAAAAACTGTGCAAACTTATATATATTATCCCTACGCAAACACAACTACATACACATAGATAGGGTTGTTCACGGTTTTGGTTAAAACCAAAACCAAAACCAAACCGAAAATTTAACCAAACCGAATAAAAAAATCGACATTTGGTTTGGTTTGGTTTTAAATTTTAAAAACCGATAATATTTAGTTTGGTTATGATTCTATTAAAAAATAACCGAACCAAACTGATAAATTATATACATAAATTTTATAATTATTTATATGTATAATAGTAATTTTTCATAAATAATTATAAATATTTTATACATTTTAATCATTGATTTGATTTTGGTTTACTTATTTCACATGATTGTTTAAGACCTGTGATTTCTAGATGGAAGAATGTTACTTAATGTAATGGGGGAGTTGTTGCTTTAACCATTTACTCCACTGTAACTTGAGTATTACACTATCACTAATAGTGAAAATGTTTCTATAATGTATGTTTCACCTTAAACTATAAATAAAAGTTATCGTTTGAACAAAAAAAAAAACATGTCTTTTTCAACTTTTTAATGTTTTACTGATAAGTCTCATGGCAGCTAGTCATAAACCGAAAAATCGAATCAAACCGACAATAACCAAACTGGTGGTTATTATTTTATTTGGTTTGGTTATGGTTTAGACATTTAAAAACCGACTAAATTGGTTTGGTTATGATTTTAATCAATAACCGACCCAAACTGAACCATAAATACCCCTACACATAGATACACTATAATTCATAGTATAATTTTTTATTTTTTATTTTGAAATGGAATAAATTATTTGGCTTTTACTAATTGGCGATAACAGATTCATTATTATCTAGCTTGGAAACATACACGTGAAATAGGCTTGTAAGAGCATTTTAATTGCTATAGAATCAAAAGATATAAACAAAATGAATTAACACTGATTTTTATATATTTGTACTCATTTTTAAGTGAAGAAAATTAAATATACTATCTTTAATATAATTTTTCAATTTAGTTAAACAAAGGACAAAATATATTATGTTAATAATTTAAATATCAGGCCCGTGCATAGCACGGACAAATCCCACTAGTTTTTTAGAGAAGAGTTAATGGTGGTGGGGTCAAGCTCAGTAGTGTTGTGGCGGACCCACTGAAAAACATCTATCGAGTAAAGTACGACCCACCAAAAATATATATCGAGTAAAGAAATGGACAATTGCTTGCTTGTGTCTCTCCGCATATGTGTTTGGCCAAATTTATGAAAAGTTAAATGTACTTATTTTTTCAACCAAAAAAAGAATAAATTATTTTATAGAACGAAGATATTTAGCTAACTTTTTAAATAATTAAGTGATTTTAAGTAGTAACTTAAGTTATTTTTCATCTGTGATAACCGTGAGCAGAGAAAATTAAAATTTGAAACTCTTTCTTTGAAGATAAAATATTGATTTTTACAAGATAAATATACTTACCCTTACCAAAATTGTATACTAACCAAATTATTCTATCATCCATTATAAATACAATTACTTGAAAAGCAAATATTTATTGAACTAATGTATATTTAGTAATATCTTTAATTTATCATATCTTGACATTAAGTAATTATATACGTCCAATATTATTGCTTTAATTTAATTACGTGGTAGCTAGTAGGTGCTTTCTTTTGTTTTTCCTTTTCATCGTGTTGTAGTTACTTTCTGCATTATATACGTTACGTGGTAGCTCTATTCTTTATTTTATGTGTCACGTGGTACCTCCTTTCTGTGAGCCTCTCTCATATCGGATTATTTGTTATTTATTTTTATTGTATTCTACATATATGGTGTTTCCGGTACGAAGTAAAATGTTTTGCAGTTTTTCCATTTTTCTTTGATCAAGATTTTTAGAATTACTTTCTTTAGGAAAACAAGTTCCTTATAAATGAGGAAAATGGTTTTCCTAATGAAAGTAGAGAAAACAAATCCACAAGTACAACAACAACAACAACAACAACATACCCAGTTAAATTCCACAATGTGGAGTCTGGGGAGGGTAAGTGTATGCAGACCTTACCCCTACTGTTACAACTCAAAAAAATTCGCGTCGTTTGCGTCGTAAGTAAACTAACGTAAGTCCGGAGAGGTCATGGAACCCTTATAAGGTTAAGGAAGACATTTAACAAGTGCTAAGCAAGGGTCTTAAAGGTTCCGGGATCAAGCGAATCGAAGGAATTAAGTTTGTCAAAATTTTGGGAAAATTTGGCAGAATTCTGGACATGATTTTTGGTCCAACTTGAGGGCGATAGATCTCCTGGCATACGAGGAGTTATGGAATGCATAGCCTATGTAAGTTCAAGTTCGGCGAGTCTTCTTTCCAATACAATTGACAGATCGTAAAACTGAGAAGTACGGGATAATGTAAGGTCCGTACAAAATTGTACGTCCCGTACCTCATTTTCCAGAAAGTTGAAAAATTGACATCCCAGATACAGGATGGAAGTACGGGACGTACAAAAAAGTACGGCCCGTACATGGAGGTCATACTTTGAGTCAGTGGAAAATTGTCCTTGTCCTATAAATTGATTTCCACGACTTAGGGCTCATTTATTCCACAAAATTAGAACCCTAATGACCCTCTAAGCTCTCTCAATCATCCATAATCATCCCAAACCATTGTAAGAGAAGATCAAGCTCTAAATCCGCAACTAGTTCATAGAAGGTGATTGTTCTTGTTTCTACTCGATATTGTGGTGAATTGGATCTTGAAGCAAGTTGTGTGGGTTGAAGTTCTTCAAGTTATAAGGTATGTTCTTCATTTTATTTCTTATGATGAGTTGATTTGAAGGTGTAACAAGTCTTAAAAGGTGAAAAGTGTTATGGTGGAAAAGTTATAGGTGTTGAATTGAAGTTATTGGTTATAAACTGATTTTGAAAGGAAGTTTTGGACTGATTTGAGTCTAGTTTGAATGTAATCTCTTTGACTATGGTATTTTTGATGTTGTTATTGATGTTTGGGAGTTGTTTTGGAGTTGGGAGGATGTATATGATACAGGAGAAATGCTGTCCAATTTCCGTTAGCTCACTTATTAGTTTAATTTGACCTTATAAGTGTTTCAACGACTTAACCCTAGTATGAACCATCTTAAATGTAGATTTGCAAGCTCGGAAAAACAGACGTTGAGTGGTTAATTGGATGACGAGGTATGTTAAGGCTGCCCCTTTCCTTCTTTTGTTATCTCTAGAAAGTCTTTCTTTAGATCCAATGTGATTTCTAGAATTACTTGTTGATGAAAACGCTATCCCATAATGATGTTCGAAAGTATAACGACATTATGTCACTCCAATAGATTCATAATGTGCTCTTATCATGTTTATGCATTGGATTTCATTTATATACATGCATATATAGACCTGTGAGCCCTCAGGTATGTTTTGAGAGATATATTCATAAATCATTTCATGATAAGTTTGTGTTGAGAATGGTGTAGGTTCAGGATGAGTTTGATGGTAAGTCTAAAAGGTGGTGCTCGGTGGGCTATCTCCGGGTACCCGTCATGGCCCTCTAGTTGGGTTATGACAGTCGCGATCATAATTGATTTGCTATTAAACTTGTTTAAATCCGTGTAAAGTGTTATAAGTCATTCTATCATCTTATAATTAGTAATTCATTCTATCATCTTATATTTAGAAGAAAATAGAGATTTTATAGTTCAATCCAGTTAATCTTGACCTGCACTTATGTCTTTGCTATAGCAATACATAAGACGATGAAGAGCAACTCCTGGACTGGATAGAAGGTGATCATATCCTGTTGTACTGTATATTTTTATTTGAACCTTTTTAATAGTCCTCATAATTCTTATTCTACCATCTCTTCTTTTGGCTCTGTTTTATTGGCAGCAAAATTAGAATTTTCAAATTTGTTGTGTTTTGCCGATATATATTTATACTCTTGGTTTTGAACGATAAATGGTTACAAATTTAAGACAATTAAGACAAGAATTTTACTCTTAACAGAGAATAGAACCACGTCTTGGCATCTAAATTCACTTTAGCACAATCTCTCTCTCTCTATATATATATATAATTTCTAAAATATGTATAGAAAGTTAGTTTGGTTCGGTTCGATTTTTTTCGACTCGAAACCAAAACCAAATCAAATATAGTCGGTCTTCAAATTTAAAACCAAACCAAATCAAAGCAAATAAATATCAATTTTTTTCCCGGTGTGGTTATTGATTTGATTCGATTTTTCGTGCCCACCCTAGGTAGTGGTACCGTGTAATTTTTGGAAGAAAAAAGAATGGGCCCATATTTATTTACTAAACGAAACCAGATATCCAGCCCATATTTGCAAGAGAATCCCCAACCTCAATTCAACAAATCTGAACCGTCCAATTTAGGTCATGGAATCCTGGAGCACTATATATACTCTTCATCAGCCTCAGTGTATACAATAAGCAAACTAAGGTTTAGGGTTTTTTGTTTCTACCCTTTTCGAGCAAACCTGAGATCTGAATAGAAGAGGTTAAAGTGACGGCTCCTTTGCTGTCCGCCTTGGCTGAAGTTTGAAAGCAGTCCTGGCCCTCATTTTGTAACTCTTCCTTTCACTTTTAGGGTTTTGTTAGGTCTGTCTATCTGTAAATTGGAAATAGTTAGTTGTTAGATCGCATCAATGGCACCAAAAGCAACAAAGGCAGAGAAGAAGATAGCTTATGACCAGAAGTTGTGCCAACTTCTGGATGACTACACACAGGTGTTGGTGGCTGCTGCTGATAACGTTGGATCCAATCAGCTTCAGAACATTAGGAAAGGTTTGAGAGGTGACTCTGTTGTGCTTATGGGTAAGAACACTATGATGAAGAGGACCATTAGAGTCCATGCTGAGAATTCTGGCAATGAAACCATCCTTAATCTCATCCCTCTCCTTGTTGTAAGTTTTTTTTTACTTTGTCATCTGCTCAACAATGATATCTCGTTATAGTGAAACCTGCTGCAAAGTTCTAGTCTTCAAATAGCTTTAGGGCTCTTTTGATATTTTCTCAGCAGCCCAGGTTGGGTATTCCACTAAAAATAGTTGGCCTTTCATTGATATATAGATTGATCAATTCAGTAAAATGTGCAGGTGTAATCCATTCATGTAAAGATGAAACTTTTCCACATTATATGTTCAATGTATATATTCACATCGTGATTTTTTGTTTTTCATTGTATCAGTTAGCTGATTAGCTGTACTGAATTTATTGTTAATTATGTATTAGGGTAATGTTGGACTGATCTTCACCAAGGGTGATTTGAAGGAAGTGAGTGAGGAAGTCGCTAAGTACAAGGTAAATTAACTAATCCACATGTTCTGTTTTCTCTGTGCTTTTACGTCATTGGTTTCTGTGTGTTTTTGAGAATCACAATTCACAGTTTGTTAAATAAGACATGATGTGTTTTAAGTAGTACATGAATTCCATTTTGGTGTCAACTTTTTATATGTAGCATTGTGAGTTTGAATAAGGTCTTTTTTTCATTTTAAACTTTTCTGATCCGTGTATTGGGGCCAAGTCATTCTACTGTTTGTATATGCTGTTGCCCTCGATATTATTCAATTGGATTTTGTCATTTTTCTTGCTGTGGAGCCTCTAGATTAGTGATGGATAATAGTAGACATTATCTTGAAGCTAGTACTGGATGGTGTTTTCTTATACAAATTGTTGAAGGCATATTTTATTCTAGACTTTTGTCTGGTTCGATGTTCCACCCTCGTTCCAGCCTTAATTATATTAATTAATGCTTGTGTGGTCCTCCATTTATGTTGTAGGTAGGAGCACCTGCTCGTGTTGGTTTGGTGGCTCCAGTTGATGTTGTTGTCCCTCCTGGCAACACTGGTCTGGATCCCTCTCAGACCTCTTTCTTCCAGGTTCTGATCTGATGCCTCAAGACATTTCATTTTTCATTTGCCTACTGAAAGTTATTTGTGCTTACGCTACCATATTCTTGCAGGTGCTCAACATTCCTACCAAGATTAACAAGGGTACTGTTGAGATTATCACTCCTGTGGAGCTCATCAAGAAGGGTGAGAAAGTGGGTTCCTCTGAAGCTGCTCTGCTTGCCAAACTTGGAATTAGGCCATTCTCATATGGTCTTGTTGTTGTCTCTGCTTATGATAATGGATCCGTCTTCAGCCCTGAGGTTCTCGACCTGACAGAGGATGATCTCGTTGAGAAGTTTGCCATGGGAGTTTCTATGGTTACCTCCTTGTCATTGGCCATCTCTTACCCAACTCTGGCTGCTGCACCACACATGTTCACCAATGCCTACAAGAATGTGTTGGCCATTGCTGTTGAGACTGAGTATTCTTTCCCTCTGGCTGACAAAGTGAAGGAGTACCTGGAGGTATGTAAAAATGAATGGTTGAAAGATATGATTATTTACAGTTTACCTTAGTCTTAACTATCCTTGTGCCTGCCTGCAGGATCCTAGCAAGTTTGCCATTGCTGCTGCCCCTGCTGCTGGTGCTGGTGCTGGTGATGCTCCTGCTGCTGCAAAGGAGGAGCAGAAGGAGGAGCCTGCTGAGGAGTCGGATGAAGACTTGGGTTTCAGCTTGTTTGATTAAGTCTGTTGTTTGTGATGTTCTTTTGTTTGCTTTCAAAAGATATTTATCTCCTTTATGTTTTCAAGTATCTGAACAATATTTAAATTCAGTTAAAGACGTATTAGTTGGTGGATTTGTTTTGGACCATTTGCTTTATTAGATTCTTATATTAGTTTCGTGTTTTACTCTTAGTTAACTTTTCAAGAACTGAAAACTTTCACTACACGGCAACAAAAAATTAGGGGCATTATGTCCTCATATTTTGTCGTTTACACTCGTTACCTGTAGAACACTATTATTAAGTATACTTATCCAGTTTTTCATAAGTCGGTTTATAACAACGCTCTTTTCATAGACATTATATAAAAAATAGGCCTATGTATGAGTGACATTCGGTATTTCCCTTTTTCCTCATGATCATTCGACATTTCTTGTTTTAGCTTTGGGGTCTCTTTTCGGGCAGTATCAGGGCAACCAATGTTAGCATCTGTCTTAATGCAAGTGTCGAGTGCATATTTAAGCAAGCCTTTTTGTTTCATGGTGAATTGACATCAGGTTTAAACATTTTGAGAAAAAGCTTTCTTGTTATGAAACATTAACCGTTATATACTTCTACTTCATCTCTCTTTTGTTTTAGATCGTAATCCACTTCTCATTCCAGCTGCGTAAGCCAATAAACAATGCAACGATATGACAGTATTAGCTTTAAACCTGGCAAAATTATGACAGTACCTAAAACAACGGGATAGAACTTTTTTGGTCAGCGGCAAATTTTTTAGAACAATCAACCAAGGGTATATTTCTTTTAGTAATAATGAAATTTGTGATGCTTGAGCTCGAATAGGCTGAATGTGCAGCGAAACAGGGTAAAGTTCACAAATGGGGAAGTTGTGAACATAAATTAGTTTCAGAAAACGCGGAAGTTGTGAACATAAATTAGTTTTGCCTATAAGGTCGAAGTTCAAGATATTCATGACTTCGAACCTGCTACATTGACTACAAGTTCTGGCTTATAGACGAAAGCTAGAAGCCTGATGGGCAACATAGGCAAAATTTTTGTCACCCATTGGGCGTAAGTTGTGGACATAAGTTACTGTTGCTTATAAGCCAAAAGTTCAGGATATTTCAAGATTGTGAACCTACTCAATCGGCCAAAAGACTGCATTATAGGAAAAAAATGAAACTTATGCCGGATGAGCAACAAAGGAAAAACTTTTGTTGCCCATCAAGCATAAGTTGTGGACATAAATTAGTTTGCCTATAAAGCACAAGTTCAGGATATTTTATGGCAGTCTTGCCTTATTTGCAAAGGCTAGAACTCATGCTTGATGGACAACAAAAGTTCTTCCTTTTTTCAAATGTTTTGTTAACTGGGGACAAGAATTCAAGATCGGACACTTTCGAAGACACCACACGTCATTTTCTGAGTAAAACAACCCAGTGACGTATCATATGTATGACTAGAATTGGCACATTATGCAAGTAAGCTGATGACAAGGGCGTATGATTAAGCTTATAAGCTTGTCAAAGAATTCAGCTCCTTTCCACTTCTCATTATCTTCATTTCCCCAATCTTCTATTTGGATGCGGGACACATTATATATGTTAAAATTAATGGCTAAGTCTTAATTGACTAAATCAAAGCCCTAGCCATAGTTAGAATCATTAATATTTCATATATTTTCTTTCAATAATTTTAACAATTCTCCAATTATGTATATATATATATATATATAAAAAAACTTTCCCCTCTCTCTTCAACAGTTTATTGTCATATTCAATATTTTTGTCCATCCACATAACTACCAATTTATTTTTTGTTGTAAAATAATGGATAAGAAATAATAACACAGAGAATTGACAAGAATATGTAGAGAGAGAGAGAGAGCGCGCTTTTCTACTTCGTCCAAGTGTATGATATATCACATCTCACGCCTATATTTATAATCTATCTATATCTATATCTTTATCTTTGTTATATCAAGCAGGAAGCTCCAAATTTAAAAGTTAAATTACTAAAATACCCTTCTTATTATTTAACTAAATAACCTATTTAATTTAAATTTTTAAAAGTTCTCCAAATAAAGGCAAAAGGTTCCTCTGCCGAAAAAATACTAACAATTCCAACGGCTTCACACCCCTTTATTAAGACACTAATAGTCACTGCCCTTTCACCAAAGCTATTTTCTTTGCAATTTTTCACCCCCTTCAAACATTCATTTTCTTCTTCCAATTTTAACTATCTTGTGCAAAGATGAATCTAGGATTTCTAAAAGATGGGTGCAGTGTTACAGAAAAGAGAAAAAAATGCATCAAGGGGGGATTGATCCTTGAACCTCTATGTAATAACTTAACTTTCAACAAGTGCACCACTAAAGGCATTGAACACAGAAGATAATACTAGATATATTTTAAGAATTATACAAATAATATATCGAGTATAGTCGGGTGACCATGGTTCATGTGACCTTTTTTTAATGCATAAATTCGCCACCGATCTTGTGTATTTGACGTTAGAGTTCCACCCATGGCTATGTCGGGACAACTCTCATTATATATACTGTGATCAGTTCTAATATGTGTGTCAATTGATAAATATGTTACTTCTTTGAATCTATGAGTATTCTTTAATTTTCTTTTTATGTTCTTTTTCATCCTTTAAACTACTGTCGTAGGGTCTGGTTTGATCTCCGCATGAAAAATACATTGTCCATAAATTCAAAAGCTTTTTCTAGGTTACTGCTCCATTCTTTCATTATTAAATTGATAGAGTTGGAATTTATTGAAAGAGTTCAAAGAAAGCTTTCCTATATTAATGTTAAAATATGAAACATTTATATAATGCTTGTAATGTAAGTATAGATGATGGAACTTAAGTTAAGGTTGAACCAGAAAGGTTCTCTCTCTAGAAAGACTACTCTCCTCCTTCTCACTAAACTTAACACTCTTCTGTCAAAATATGGACATTAACTCCGATACCCACACAGAACCTTCTCCGAAATTTTTCCCCCCAAAACCACCTGACAAAACATTAAATGTTGCCATCCCACACGAAGGAAAAGCAGCAATTAGCAATTTTAAAGAAAAGCTTTTATCCAATGAGTCATTTATTGATACAGATATGAATAATTATGCGTGTGAGAATGAAACCCCCATACCGATATATTTCGATCAACAAGGAGTTAGTGCATTAATGGATGGAATCAAAACCATTCATCTCACCGATGAAGATAAAGACCGTCTCCATTCTCCTTGGAGATTCTCTCTAATAATTAAACTCATCGGAAAGCGCATAGTTCATCAATACTTGAAGACCAAAATCCAAGACCTATGGAAACCAACAGAAAATTTTCCACTCATAGACTTGGGTTTTGATTACTTCATTGTCAAATTCGCCAAAGAGGAAAATATGTCCTTTGTCCTAAGAAATGGACCGTGGTTCATCAACGGACATTTTTTGTCGAAAGGTCATAAATAGTCGCTTATCTAGGTCTAAAATGGTCCCTTAACTATACACTTATCGGTTTTAGTCTTTTAACTATCCAAAAACTTATCAAAGTTGGTCTCCGTCTATTTTTTTATACAAACAGCGTACAAACTCATAAACTTTCGTGAGATTAATCGTTAAATCATTCCTCAGACCTATATTTCTCTCTCCCTGCTTCTTTTTTTCCTCTTGTTTAAAAAAAATATAAAATAAAATAAAAAATAAAAAAAGAGCATTCTAGCATTGGTGTCGCTCTCGAGTCTCTAAAATTCGAAAAGACAAACCCAAGCACAAAATTTCTGTAACCACTCTTCTCGAACACTACTAAAAAACTGGTAAAAATCGATGGAAAAGACCGACGGATTCCGTCGGTTTTTTCAATGATTTTTTTAAGAAAATCGACGGACTGCGTCGGTTATCTTTTGCACAAAAATGCGCGAAAAAATATAATTATTTTCTAAAATAAACCGATGGAGTCCATCGAATTTTTTATTTTTATTTTTTATTTTTTTTATAAAAAAACCGACGGAGGCGGACTCCATCGATTTTTAGAGCGAAAAAACAGTATAAATTAAATCAATGTAAGTATATGACCAAAAAATATCAGTGGTCTAGTGGTAAAGCCCTTTAATGCCAAGGAACATACCCGGGTTCGATTCCAAGTTCCTACATTTCATTCTTTAATTTTCAAAAAAAAAACTGACGTGAGACCGTCGATCTTTTGGAAAAAAATTGAGGTTAAAGAATGAACTTAAGGAAAAAGAAGCAGGGAGAAAGAAATATAGGTCTGAGTAATGGTTTAATGATTAATCTCACGAAGGTTTATGAATTTGTACGCTGTTTGTATAAAAAAATAGACGGAGACCAAATTTGATAAGTTTTTAGATAATTAAAGGACTAAAACCGATAAATGTATAGTTAAAGGACCATTTTAGACTTAATCTCATAGATAAGAGACTATTTATGGCCTTTTCTCGTCAAAAGATGGGAGCCTAATTTTGTACCGAGTGAAGCATCGCAAACTCACTCTGCTGTCTGGATCCGTCTTCCACAACTACCAGCGGAGTTTTACGTTGGAGTAATTTTAACAAAAATTGGGAACTCCATTGGTAAATTATTACAAATCAATGCTTGCACTAGTTCTACACTTCGGGACAGATATGCAAGACTTTGTATCCAAATCCCTTTATTGTTCATCATCTCCAAATAGGTTCTCATAAACAACAAATTCTATATGAAGGAGAAGGCTTCCTGTGTGAGGGCGTCGGGGACATGTCCAAAACCGATGTTCCTATAAATCCTCTACTACCACCCCGAACCCAACAACTCAAAACCAAACACCTACGATACGAACACATCAAACAACTACCAGTGAGTGGCAAACAGTTTCATTTACTAATCGGAGAAAGGGGTTGCCTAACGCACAAGGAAGATCCAGTCATTCCAATGACAACAGAGCAGCAGACACCGTACCCAAGTAAGGGGGAATCTTCGCAAACTGCTAATATGCCGGCCCAAGATACGCCCAAAACAGGTGGTAATGTAAAGATTTTTTGGGCAGAATCAGGTAAGTTCCTCTCTACTCAAAAACTCTCTTTTCAATCTATTCCTTCGGCCTTCTCTTCCCCTGTTCCCCAAACACCTGTCAAAAAAAATAATAATAAATTTATCAGGAAAAACAATTCCTCTCGTCATCGCCACTCAACTAGTTGTTGATACCTAATTTTCATCTCATAAGACGCGTATTTTAATTTTTAAAATTCCCGAGTCAAAGACGGAGCAAGGATGCTCCCTCAAAAAATTAAAAAATCCCGAGAAAATTGCAAAAATTGACATTTAATTATTATTCTGTAAAATTGATAATTGCAAGAAAATTACGAGTTATTTACTTTCATAAATATAATTCAAAAAGAAAAGAAATACATATCCCGCTCCGTCTAATTCGGGAAAATTGTTAATTAAGATGACGTATAAATTACCGCTAATTTTTTTACCGCATTTTTTCATATTTTAAATATTGCTCAGGACTAGTCAATATTGGGCTCGTTTTAAAGCTCACATTTTAACTTTACGAGCTATAATTTTTATTTAGTCTGAATAATTATTATATTTAGTATTTAAAGCAATATATATATTTATAACATATGTTTTATATTACAAATTGGATAGGGAGGGGATCTTTTGATATTTTAAATAAAAAGGGGGGTTATATATGATTTTTCTTTTAACAAAAAGGAGTGGGGAAGTTTAATGAAATAAACTTTACCCCCCCCCCCCCCCCCCCCCCCCTCCCCGCCCATAATTTCATTTTTTCACCCGTTTCTCTCTCTCTCTCTTCATTTCAATGGAAATTTTAGGGCCAGGGTTTTTGGCTTTTTGCCACCGCAATACAGTGGTTTCACGGTTGTTTTGACTGAAATTGAAAGGGCTTTTATGTCCTTTCACCTGTTCACGTCGATTCTAGGTTCAATTGCGTTTAATTTTTCATAAAATTGCACTAGTTATGCCATTTTTATAGATGTTGCTCGGGTTACCCATGCGTGTTGTCACGACCCGACTAGGGGCCGCGACGGATACCCGGGGCTAACCACCGAGCATCCTTCGTTCTACTACTTATCATACTCATTTAAAGCTTTTTTATTCAATACTATACTAGAAGCATAAATAAGTTCATCTTTTGTTTCAAAAACATAACCACCTTTCTTTGCACAAGCCTTTTGGTCATTGAAATAACATATGCTTATATATATATATATATATATATATATATATATATATATATATATATATATATATATATATATATATATATATATAGAACAATCTCGTGAGACCATACACCATACAACCCACACTGCGTATCTACGAGCCTCTATTAGAGTACTAGACATGTGGACGGGACAAGACCCCGTCGTGCCCAAAACATTTATATACATAAGGGAATAACCATAAGCACCTACGGGACAATGGAGTGCTCTCAAATCCGCTAACAGCTCCTACAAATCTCGATCAAGATCACCTCCCTGTCTACCTGTGGGCATGAACACATCGTCCAAGGAAAACGGACGTCAGTACGAACATTGTACTGAGTATGAGAGGCATAAACAATAACAATACATCAATGAAATAAGGTGACACCAATGAAGAGCAATCTGTAACTGACTATGAAACATAAGGAATAATGCATGCCGACTTACTGTCATAATCATAATAATTTCAGGGATGCATAAATATATATATGTACATGCTGCCCGACCATATAGGTACGGTTTAATAATCAATAACATCATCCCGCGTCCAGGCCTCCCGCGTCCGGGGTACCATCTCATGCCGCCCATAGTGGTGTCTGCCCATGCCATCTGGCCATGGTGTATAGCTGCCCGCCTTAGTGGTGACTGCCCGGCCAAATAGGCGCAGTGTAATCTCATCATCATAATGCCATAATATGCCCAATATAATGCATGCAAAAGACTTAAAGTTAACTATGCTTTATCGGAGTGACGTAAGGTCGTGTTTCCCCGATTTCCTTATGGATCACACATTAACATTCTGCCTCACCTTGAAGGGAATAGTGTATGAGGTGAGTGTAACCAATAAAAGACACCATGAACGGTTTGGGAACATCATATCATGAATATCAAAATTTAATATACTCTAACTCATTACCTTGTGTAGCAATTTAGGGTCACAGGTTCGTAACTTTTCCGGAATTTAAGAGATTCATGGAGAAGAAGGAAAGTCATACTATAGGATTCATACCATAGAAGGAAAGGACTAGCCTCACATACCTTTGTCGTTTAACTATCTTATCCCTTGATCGTCCTCCTTCGATGCTCGCGTTTCAACCTTCAAGAGGAATCGTATTAACGTTAGTTACTCGGCTACTAGAACAATTTATCATTTCTAGGGAAACATTGGGCAACACTTCCTTTGTTTATACTACTTTTCCCACATTCTATATCAACTCCCAACGTTAGTAACAACGTCTACAATATAGCATCAACAATCATCATTTATCTACTTTTACCACAATTCACCATTTCTATCCAATTTCTCCAAAATTTTGATTATAACTCGTTATCGCGTTTTCTCATATATAATACTTATTTCATGGTCTAAATGTCACTTATAACATTTTCACAATCTCAGCATACCAACATTCATAATTCACACCAATCACTATTCACATATTCATGACCCAATTTCTATGTTTTGCCACAATCCAAGTGTTTCAACTTTCAACCACTCAAACCATATAAAAAGGGCCATAAAACTCACCTAATGATGGATGAACAACTTTTGAGGGGAACTTCCTTTCTTGCACCAAAACCTTAACTCACTCTTCTTGAGTTTCCTTGGCTTAGATGAACTTTTAATGGGTTTCATAAACTAGATTTCATGGATTTGGTGTTGATGACCATGGTTTTCCTTTGATTTCTTGTGGATGAATGGTGGAGAAGGTTCTAGAGAGTTCTTGGAGAGAAGAGGGTAGAAGATGAAATGAAATAAATATGGAGGAGGGGTCTTATATTAATTCAAGAAATCAGTCCCGTCCGAGATGTACGGTGCGATCGACGGGGCGTCGATCCAGGTGTCGAAGTCATCAATTTTCCAGTGAGCAATCTGTCATTTCTTCTCATTCGACGGTAAGAAGGACGGTCCGTCGAACTGATCGACGGAGCGTCGACCTGTTCGTCGAGTGGTCTTTGCTCCAGCTCAATTTTACGGCGCCATCGACAGGGCGTCGACCTGTTCGACGGTACAAAGGACGACCGTCGAACCCCCCCCCTTTTCCCAGAACTGCGGCGAGGTTTCATTTAACAGACTTTTCTCTCCTGGCCTTTAACTTCTCTGAAAGTTTACGTTAGTCCCTTCGTCGCTTAGCACCCTAAAGTTCCGAGGTGTAACAAGTGTGGTGGCTATGGGCGGGACCTCGACTCCTTTGCCAACTTGTGCACCACACACAATTATATGGGCGCCTAGGTTAATTTCCATGATGGTCCGTTGGGGTTTGGTGCGAATTTGAGGAACTTTATCCTCTTGGTAAATTGGTACAATTGTACCGTTAAGATTGCACAATATACGTGGTTCATGCTGGCATTTGTACTATCCTCATATTTATCTGATTTTTTATGGATTTTATTTGAAATTTAGTGTACAATTAGTGTTACACCTCGTAGTTTTGTACGTTGAGACTCGTTAGGTGTTAGTTGTCCTAATCGTGGAAACTGGAGTTATCTTCTAGGATATATGAGATTATATGTGTCTATCTTATGGTTATGAGGGTTTAAGTTCATGAAATAAGCTATAGAAGGATTTGAGAACAAGCGAATTAAGGAAATTAAGTTTGTCGAAACTTTGGGAAAACTTGGCAAAATTTTGAACAGAATTTTTAGTCTAACTTGAGAGAGGTATATCTCCTAGAATATGAGGAGTTTTGGCGTGTTTTATCTATCCAAATTGAAGTTCATTGAGTCTAGTTTCCAACACAACAAACCGTTCGTCAATGTGACATCAGAGTAAAAAGTTATGTGTGTTCTAAGATAGAATTCTCAGGCAAAGAAATTTGACGGTCTAGTTTGACGGACAACAAAACTTTCAGCGGGCCGTCAAATGGAATTTTTCCCAGCATAAAACAGTTCTAGTGAGGCCATTTTGGGTGGTCCGTTTAATGGAGCGTCAAATATTCTGCGGTCCGTCAAAGTGGGCGTCAAAATGCCCGACGGGATTTTAAGTGACGCTTTATATATTTCGTTTTACCTCATTTGGACACATTACTTCCCCAAATCAGATCCTAGAGCTCTCCAAAACCCCCTCTCCAAGTCCATAAACTAATCCAAGAGATTCAAGTGCTAAGAAGCTTGCTAGGGTTTGTGGAACTCAAGTTTTCCTTTGGTGTTGATGTTGGAGACTTCACTTTAGTGGAGTAAGTTGATCCAAGGCTTGTTCTTGTGTGATTAAGGTAAGTTTTTACATCTTTTGCATATAGTTAAGGTTGTTTGATTGTTATATCATGTAGTTGAAGGAAGAAAAGTGAAAAGAGAGTTCAAGTATGAATTTGAGGATATTATGAGCTATAAGTTAACTTGAATTATGATTCTTGGCATGTTATGAGCATAATCTTGTTGTGGATGGTATTAATGATGTTGGGGAAGTGTTTTATACAAGTGTATATGGAGTTGTGTTGAAATTATTATTATGAATGATTATGAAAAGGGGTTGTGGGGATTGAATGGAGCCAAATTTGCATGAAGTCTCTTGATCATGGTATTATTAATAATGTCATTGTTGATTGGGAGTTGTCTTGGAAGTTGGTAGGAGTAGAAGAAATAGGGGAAATGCTGCCCAATTTTCGCTAGCTTATGAATTATACTAGTTTGCACTTAAGAGTGTCTTTGAGACCTAACCTTGGTATGAACCCTCTTGAATGTAGATTTCTCGGGCTTTAGGGGTGAACGTAATATAAAGGTATGTAAGGCTAACCCTTCCTTCTCAAGGCATGATTCCATTGTTGTACACCTATTCATGAAATTCACCATGTCTTCCATGACGCCTCCATTTCTAGAAGTGCTAAAGCTCATAAGTCTTGATACTCTCATGATATCGTTGATCTCATCCTACGATAGTTGACCCTCTAAGGAAAGATATAGTGATGATGATGATGTTGATACTTATGTACTCCTATGGATATATATATATATATATATATATATATATATATATATATATATATATATATATATATATATATATATATATATATATATATATATATATATACGTATGGCTATTATGTAACACCAAGCTGATGTGATCGGGTATGATATCTACTGCGCGCACACCACTACAGTCGGGTACGGATAACACCGAGCCTTGTTATGGCCAGGTATGTATGACACCAAACCTTCATGGTCGGGTATGGTACTACTATATATGTATGCGTATGTATGGAAGGTTCTCATTAGAAAAAGGGTAAGTAAGTGTGATGAATGTCTCAAGAGATATAAATGGCTTTTCTACATCGTGTTATTCTTCGTGTTTTATCATATTACTACTTATGCCTTACATACTCAGTACATTGTTCGTATTGACGTCCTTTTGTTTGTGGACGCTGCGTTCATGCCCGTAGGTGGACAGGGAGACAAACTCGACCCTTAGGCTGCTTATTCAGAGACTGCTTAGAGGAGCTCCCTTTGAGTTGGAGCTACAGCTGTTGGTAACTATTCTTTTGTGTACATATATGGGCATGACGGGGTCTTGTCCCATCTTTATGATGTTACATACTCTTTCTAGAGGCTCATACACAGTTGTGTATAGCTAGATGTCTCTTAGTCTTGTCGGCTCATATTTTTGTATATCATTTTGTTAGCCTTGTCGGCTCATATTTTTGTATATCATTTTGTTAGCCTTGTCGGCTTGTGTATATGTATATAGGCATAGTTGATGATGTTGATATAAAAGTGCCTTAGCCCGATGATATTTGTATTATTGATGCATAGGAATTGCGAGTTAGCCATGTGGCTCACCTATATATGATTGTGAAAGTATGATGAAAGGTACCTGGTGGGTTAAATCCGAATGCCCGTCATGGCTCTCTGGTTGGGTCGGGACAATTATTTAGCATTTCATTTTGTCCTATCTGATTTTATTTTGAAATCTAGATAAGGTGCGAATCTTTCATGCAAATATTAAAATCTTTCACAGTATACATTTAGATCTATCATGAGCAAAACTTCATTTTTCCTTGATCGGATCTTAATCCTAAACTAGCATACGTTCTTCATGTTTATGTTCTATACTTATTAGAGTTGTTTTATATTTGTTTGTCTCTTTCAAATGTGTATAATATTTTTCTTGTTAGCTTCAATGTAAATATTTTGTAATCTTCAATAAAATAGTCCTAAGAGAATGGTACTTTATGTCCTCTATTTTGATAAATATAAAAGCTGTGATCCACTTATAGTGGGATTTGATTCAAATTAAATTAGCAAAGAAAACATAGAAAGAATATTACATACTCCCTCCGTTCCAAAATAAGTCTCTTTTAGCTCATGCACACGCCTTAAGAAATTGCTCACTCCTAAAAAAATTAGGAGTATTTTTACCAGCTTAACTCTAATTAATGCTTAGAAAAAGAAAAGTTATTTAATGATTCTTGATTATAAATAAGGGTAAGTTTGAAAGAATTGGATTAATTTCTTCTTGAGATCCGAAAAGGACACTTATTTTGGAACAAAATAAAAAGTCTAAAAGGACACTTATTTTGGAATGCAGGGAATATATAAGAAGGTCTGATCTTACACCTTGTAATTTTTCTCGAGCTATGTGACAATTTTTTTGAGCTTGTGAAAACGGAATTTACTGCAATGCAAAAAGTGCTTCACAGATTATGGTGTACGGGATATTCGTGGGACCTGTGAATTTTCTAGTATGTAGCATGCCAAGATAGCTCTAATATATCAAACATGTGGTAGTCCTATAACTCGACTTCACCAGAAGATCTAGAATCATTGCCATGCCTTTTGGATTGCAGCTTTCATGTTTAAAATCTTGAATTCATTAAATTTAAATTCCTTAACCCATATCTACCAAATAGGGCATGTCAAATGTAGACCTAGCTTTGCGGATTCCTAAGATTTTCTCTCCCTTGTCTCGCTTCTTAAATTCTTAAAAAGTGATATATCACATGGAGCTCCTTCAAATCTAAGTTATCATTATGTCTCATCCCAAATCTATCGTGAGATGTGATTGACATCGACATTAATTGTCTGTCAAGTATCGTGAACTGGCTAACATCTAACCAATTTCCTTGGCCAAGTTCTTATATGCCCCATTAGGGATTTCCATCACTTTTCCCTCTCAATTCTTACATATTCCAATCTCTAGACACTATCCGTCATAAATTAAATTACTAACTTTGATACCAGGTGTTATACCCCATTTAAACGGGTTAAAGTAGAGTACAACATTTTGGTGATTCCTATTTGTTTTATTTTAAGGAGTCGCCACCTAATTAGTTTAACGGTGAATTAGGACACCTAATTTATTAACTAAGGTAAAACCTAACTAAACCTCTGTTAATGGTCTGCTCAATTAGCGTGATTCTAGATAAGGGTTCTAGATTATCTTAAAGGGAAGGGGTTAGACATCCTCTAGGATCCGTTAACTACGGTTATCCGACCAAACTTAGGTTAATTAATTAAGGCTAAATATAGTGTTTAAAGTTTAAAAAAATGGCTTACAAAGATTGCTAAAGTTTCAAAGGAAAATAATGTTAACTAAAATAAGATTTACAGAAAATATAATAATTTGTATAAAAGGGGAACTTTAAAGGCTATTTTAAAATAACTTATAAAGGTTGTTAAGGCTTTGAAGAAAGAATATAATAATGCTATTTAAATAAGACTTGTAGAATAATTCGCACAAAAAGAGACTTCAAATGCTATTTAAAATAAATTATAAATATTGCTAAGCTTTAAATAATAATGTTATTTTAAAGATGAGACTTGCAAAATATAATAACTTGCGTATAAATAGAAGCTTTTAATAGAAGACCTGACCAATTTAAACTTGGAATAAAATTACATTATATGTAGAAAATCTAGACTTATTTTATAAATAGAATGCAAAAGTTGATAGAGTTTTCTTTCTCTCTTTACTAACTTTATTTAACTATGTTCAGTTTGAAAAATATGTATAATTTGATAAATCTTGAAAAATTGTATATAAGATATGTTTGGGTCCATATTTGCACATTGATGACATTCTAAATTTCTAAAATATCAAGAATGAGTCATAATTCCCTTTAGCTCAAAATATATAGTTATGCTCGATTATTCTAATGAAGATAAATACTATAGGTATTATAAGTAGTTTTAACGAAATAAAAGAGAATGAAAATTATGGAATTAATTATTAATTTCCTTTAACTTAACTACTCCTTACTAAAAGTAAATCATAGATACCACGAGTAATTTTAAAAGAAAAAAATGAATCTGACGGAACTAATGGTTGATTCCTCCTTTAAACTAACTACCCATTATCCCAAAAACTAAACCCACTAATTCATAATTAGGAATCATTTAACTAAAACAAAGAGTTAGTCGCGTATAATAAAAAAGGGAATAAATGTAAGGCAAATAGATCTGCCCATTCGGCCACTGCTGCAATTATTTCTACCGCTGGGCTTTGGCCCAGAATGTCAACATTGCTGCCAACGGATCTGGCCCATTTAGGCCACTGTTGCAAATTCTGTTCCTGCTATATGGACCTCGGCCCAGTAGTTTCGTGTTTTGCTGCGGATAATGATTGATGGGGGAATGACTCGAGATGATTGCGTTGGGCTTTTAGCCCAACATCGAATGCGAAAGGGGACGAGTCCCTCGGACTCGTATGCGACAGTTCTTTTTCGAGTGCAGCGAACTGAGGTCGAGGGCTCAAATCTACACTCGATTTTAGAGCAATAGCAGAATTGAAAAAGAAGTAAGCCACTCAGTATTTCAAACGACTATGCTGGGATATAGCAATCGAAAAGTATGGATATTTCAAATGGGGGTTCAGGCGGCTGCCAGACTCTTTTTTTTAGGGGGATTTCAGTGACCAAAAGAACTCGTATTTTGTAGTAGATTATGAGGCGGCTGAAAAACTCTTTAAGGAGGAAATTTTGTGATTTTCGAACTCTCCTTTTTCAACTCCGAAAACGATTATTTATAGGGTTTTGGCTAGGGTTTTATCACTGAAAATTGGGCTGGATTTGAAATATGGATTCAAAATTGAATCAAAAACCCGTGCTCATCTGAACGTTGAAGGGTTTTCGAGCAGATCCTCACGTGATTTGACTTGAGTATTACCCGAAATGGTTCAACTACCCTAATCTTTGAGGATCGTCGGGTGTTTTGAAGCAAAAATGGGAAACCCTCTCCTTTTCAACGCAGAACAGCGTAGGAGAAGCAGACGTAGTGACAAGTCTTGCGTGGAAATGGAGTGACACAACTGTCCAGGCTAAAGTGAGGGTGAGATTTAGCCAAAAATGGAGGAAGGAGAGAGAGGGGGAGGAGAGAGAGGAAGAAGGAGAGAGAAAGAAGAGGTGGAGGCGGAAAGAGAAAGAGACGAAACCCTACCTATTTCATTTTTGTTGAAAGATAATCGGGTCGGGTCCGGGTTAATGGACCGGGTATTGGGTTAAAATAGTGGGCTGGGGAATTTAGAGTAGGGGCTGGGTCGGTTTGGCTAATGGGCTGAATTCGTGAACTGGTCCGTAAAAAATACTACGGATTGATTGAACTCGGATTTGGGCTTCTAATTTTAAATAAAAGGCCTATTTTAATAACTATATACTAATGTGTGCTAAAATATCACTTAATAATTATTAATGCCCAGATAAAAATAAAATAAAATTATACGACGTCATAATAATCGTGCAATAATGTTTTTTTGAAAGTCAACAGTAAATGAACGCTATTGTTTAATTGTATGAAATAAACGCGATGCGTGTGCGTAAGCTGGTAAAAAATGCTGAAATGATAAAAATGCGAATTATCATGATGCCGGTAATAATAAAATAACAATAATAATAGTATTATTATTATTATTATTAATAATAATAATGGTAGCAGTAACAAAAAATAATAACGGCTAGTGAACGAAACGCCGGTATTAATACAAGGTTGATAATTATAGTAAAATATAAATAATTATTTTAAAGTTGTCAAAACATTAGAAGTGTGAATAAATATTTTAAGGAAGGCGGGACAAAATTGGGTGTCAACACCAGAAAGTAGCGAAACTTATCCTGAGCAATGTTTTCACGAATTCTAGATTTTGAGTATTGAAGAACTCTTTGATTATTGGGTGAAAACCTAGGTTTTAGGAATTAAACGGTGTTGAACGACGGTAATATATTTTTTTTGACATGAGTTCGTGGTAAAAACTTACCATGGGCAATAGTGTAGAACCCTAACTTGTTTTCTCCTCAAAAGCTCTCAAAAAGTTGTGAGAAAGAATGATTTTTCCCTCTCTGGCGACCCGGATATATCAATTTTCTACCCAGGCACTTTGTCCACAGCTCTGTGCTCCACATAACACTCAAGGACCAACTCCTTCTGGTTTGGGCATTTTGATCGCAGGCGTCCGTGTTTGTGGACTATTTTTCTGACACGATAGCCTTAAGTAAGATATTCATAACTTTTTGTAGAAATGTCTAAACGACGATTTGAAGTTTTCAAAACTAGACAGCAAGAGATTTAATTTCATCAATAGTTTATATAGCTCAATTCATTATACACTAGGAGATATGATCGTTTGAAGTTAGGTCATGTGCGTCTATGAACGACTTCTTCCATTAAACATTTTAAACTTATTCCAAGATTACCTCTCCTATCTTACAAATGTGCTTACAACCTTCCAAACAAAATATTTAGGTATGATACACCTTCTTAACTCTCTGATCAACCCTGTGCCCAATTTAGAGCCCAAGCGAGGATGTAATACTTAGCAAAACCTTTCCGGGGCGTTAAACATTCAAAATCCCTTGATGCATTAATGTTCATGTGAAACCACATTTAGATAACATGGGTTAGAGACAGAATCATGCATGAACTGCTCCCCTATGCTTGATATGAATTCAGTCAGTACCATTGTCACAAATTAATCCAAAGTCTTTGACCTTTACAGATAAGTCATCACAGCTTTTAAGGTGATAACATTTTGCTTGGTTTAACATTCCAGTTAATGGGGCACCATATCAAACTTTTTTGCATAAACGCTTGTTTAATATACCAGAGTGAGCGTAGGAGGTACAACACCTATGTTGAGGTAGTTCTTGATAGACTCCACAACCTGAGATCAAAAGACAAAAAGTATGATGTTTAACTCTGCATAAGGATGTCAGTATTTGTGAAGTAAAAAATGAACACCCTTATAAGCAAGTAGAATTGCTGCTAGTAGCGCTGTGTGGTTCAGGGTGGCATGCAGGGGCGAATTTATGTAGAAAAAATAGGTCACGTGAACCCATGATCACCCGACTAAACTTGGTATATTATGTATATAATTCTTAAAATAGTATCTAATATTAACTGAAGAAACTCATGGTCAAACAAGACCGAGTGGAGCACTGGTTAAGTGCTTTGTTTAATCCCTTAAGGTCGGGGATCAAACCTGACTAAATGCATTTTTGCGTGCTTTAAAAAAAATAAAAAAAATCTAAGATGGAAATCTAATACTTACTATTTTGTCCACGATTCATATATTTCCTCACTTAAACAAGAAAGAAAAGGAAAAAGTAAAGTTCTTCCATCAGAATTCCCTCTTTGCTTTCCGTTATCAGCGAGAGAAAAAGAGAGCGAACCCCATGTTTTTGAAGGATGCCGTTGGGATCACATATCACGATCCAGCCAAATCGCCAACCAGGAAGCATCCATCTCTTTGAAATGGAACCAATTGTCAGAATAGGTGCAATTTCTCCAAAGACACCCATTGGCACAAATGGATTACTACCAAACACTAAATGACCATAGGCTTCATCTGATATTACTAGCATTCCAAGCTTCCTTGCAGCCTCTGCAATATGTGTTATTCTCATTCAAGAAACCAACAATTAATGAGCAAATCTTAAACCACATTTTTAACAAAATAAATACAAGTATAATGCAACGACGAGACGACCTTCTTCAAATGTTCACTCTCGTACACATTCCCACAAGGATCACCAGGGTTTATATTAACCATGGCAACAGTTCTATCATCTGCTAGAGCTTCAAGCCCATTGATGTCCACCTCCCAATCCTGCTCAGGGAGAAGATCATAGTGCCTAATTTCGAGACGGTTAAATGTGGCAAGTGCTTCATAAGCTGGATACCTTGGTCTAGGAAGCAAAATATTAGCACCAGGTACAGCAAGAGCTGTAATTAGGACATCTATTGCTTGCTTTGCCCCAGCTGTGACATGAACATCATTTGATGACAATTCGTATGGATAGTCACGAGACAGATATTCTGCAATTGACCTGGTAAATGTTTGAAATATCAACATTACAATTACATTTTGAAAAGAGTTTAAGTTCTATGCACTAACCGTGCAACACAACCAGGTCAAAATTATAAGTATTACTAGTCATTAGCGACCAAAAAATCAAGTGCATATAACTCAAATCCTTTTAAAAGGCGTGTAACTAATATTTGATGGTGCAGTTTCCTTATCCTGCAAACCTAACATGATAGTCTAATATCGATTAAACAACGTCAATTATACTAGTCGGGGCCAATCCCATATTTCAGTCAAGACTAGGTCAAAGTCAACAAAAAATCAATTCCCGGTAAAACTATTAAAACCTCGTAACAAATTATAGAAGTTGAGATCACCCATAAACATACGATCCCAATTCTATAATCAAGTACTCACTCCATCCCAATTTATATGACACTATTTTCTTTTCTTTTTTTGTAACAATTTAACTCTAACGAGCCGTTTGGCCATGAGAATTATTCACGTTTTTTTCTAAAACAGTATTTGGTTACTTATAAAATTTTGAAACCCAATTTGGAGCTGGATCCCAAATTAAAAAAAGTGCTCCAAACCCGTTTTACAACTCTATCTTCATAAATTCTAAATAAAGTGCTCTCATTTCCCTTTTGAGAAAAATATAACCAAACGCAACTTCATCCTTGACTTCAACTTCATAAATTCCAAATAAATATTTTTACTTGGAATCTATGGCCAAACGCCAACTAAATTTCCCATTTGACCCAGTTTCCAAATTAGGAAATTATTCTTGACATCTATTCAAAAAAATCATAACTTTAATTAAAACAACATGCCCAGTAAAATCTCACCAGGTGGGTCTGGGGCCTACCTTGTGACGGATAGAGAAACTGTTTCCAATAGACTCCGGCTAAAAGAGAGATGAAAAGGCATCACAAATAATAAATAGTAATAGCAGCAAAATAATAAGATAACAGAGTGAAAGAAACAGTCAGATAGTACTAGGAATCTAATAATAAGCAGACATGACAAAGATACTACTATTCCTAGTACGCAGACATGACAAAGATACTACTATTCCTAGTACGGAAAAGAAAAGTTTAATTAAAGAAACCCCCAACAGGAAAAAAAAACTTCAGAAAAAACATAGAAGAAATAAATAGGAGAAAGATTTAAGGATTACCTAGTGGCTTGAAGAAGAACAGATTTTTGGGCATAGCCATTGTATTTACCAGATTGAAGTGAATCAATTAGAGCATCCTCTGATACTTTAGTTGTTCTAAAATTAGGGAATCCACTAGGATCACCATGACTAAGAGGGATTACATTTCTTGTATCATTTTTGTTGATGTTTTCATTTAAGTTGTTTAGATAGCCTCTTATTGTGCAAGCTGATGCTTTTTTCGCTTCTTCTTTTCCTTTAAAATTCCATCTTGATTTTGTTGAGCAAATTTCCATTTCTACTTTACTACTTTGTAGTATGATTTTGAGCTGAAGTTATTTGTGACTGGCTTTTGAGAGTCTTTCTTTCGACTAAACCTGACCAAAGTCAACGACACTCGTGTATCAGGCCTAAGTCACTGTGAGTCACTGTTAGGACCGTTTGCCCATGCAATTTGGACTACAAAATTGAAATTTTGATTTGAAACTAGTGTTTGTAAAATCATGTGTGTTTAAAAGTTTGTGAATAATAAGTTATTGCAATTATTTTTTTATTTTATAAAAGGAATATGAAAATATGTAATTTGTTTGTTTATAAATTATGATTTGCTCATTTGGCCAAGAGACTTTGGGAAACAGCCTCTTTATCTTCCGAGATAGGGGTAAGGTCTGCTAACACTTTACCCCCCTAACCCCATATTGTGGGATTTCACTAGATATGTTGTTGATTTGCTCATTTGGTGAGATTGTAAAAATTGAGAAATTTTAATAGTTTTTACAAATTGTGAGATTTTCATGTTTACCGGAAACAATACAACTTTTGAGATCTAAATTACTTGTCCAAATAACAACAACAAGATACTCAGTTGAATCTCACAGTGTGAGGTTTGGGGAGGGTTAAGTGTACGCAGACCTTATCCCCACCTTGGAAGGTAGGGAGACTGTTTCTGAAAGCCCCTCGGCTCAAAAGAAAACAAGGGAAAAGAGTCAGATACAGACAAGTAAATCAAAACAATGCGAAAATGAAAACTACTTGTCCAATTTTTTTTTTTTTTTTTAATTCCTATTCAACCTAATTTCAAATAAGTAATATCAAATCATGATTTAAAATCATATCCAACTATCTAGGTATGTACGTTCTTCACTTTGATAACCCAAATGCCCAAGAAACTGGCATAATTAGAAACATAATTTTACCTTCTTTTTCGGCCAAAATTCTCATGAACTTGGTGTTTAATACTAAAAAGATATTTGGCTAAGCTTAAAAGATGATTGAATCAATTTATAAATAATTTCTGATTTATATCACGTTGTTAATATTAAAAATGCTTATAAATCAAATACGGTCAAAAGTCATAAAGTTAGTCATTTCTAACTTAAGATTTTACCTCTTAAACAATTTTAAGGACATTTCAGTATATTTAATAGAAAAAATGTATGTTAGCACGTTTTTATCAAACTCATTAATTATTTATTACTAATTTAGCACTTTTATCCACACAATTAACTGTTTACTTTTGTTTTAGCTTCAACACCAAATTAGATGATAAACCTCCTTAAGTGAAAATTCTGCATATCCGCTGCTACTGCTCATATGTCCAATTAAATTACTTTGCAAATTACGAAATAAGATCAGCATAACCCACAACATTGGACAATAACGTTTGCACATTTCACAGACACTTTGTTTCTAGCTTAGCTAGTTAAAGGTTTATCTTACAAACAGATGCACTAGTAATGGTGCATTATGGATATTCTGTAGCAGGAGTTTGGAAGATATTCCCCAGAATGATATCGTCTATGATAATCCGGAAGCGGATACCATTTCAAATAACATATTACATTCCTCTCATGACTCGAGGAAATTGTTGAAAACTTAGCCAACTTATCTATGAGCTATGGTACTATGTACACCAACCGAGATCCAACGACTAGTTGAAGATCAGATTTGCCACTCCGTAATGCAAAGATATCAAGGTCGTTTGTCGGACAGTAGCTTATTGTTTCTTGGCATGCCTTTGATAGAATGCATTTAGTCTATTGAAGCCATCTTCCAGAGATGATGGCTCACATGCAAAGGTTATCCTGAGCCAATTCTTGAGTCCCACAGCAATACCTGCACAAGGCTTTATTGTCAGATACCTATACAACATAGCATCCCACAAGCTCTTGTGCATGCAGAACACACAAACTTCATATTGATATACTAGCTCCTTCGAGTGGCAGTCTAGTTTCGTGCATCATCATCAAACAACAATGCAAAAGATACATAAATCAAATTCATATAACAAAGTTACACCCATGGAGTCCCAATAAAATTTGACAATTGCCTGCCATCATCATCAGCTGCCAATGATACCCCAACATTTATGTTCCTCAGTTTTTATGGGTTAAACTGAACTAAATATCTCAACAGAATTGATCACTAGCTAGCATGGCAGATTTAACGACAAAAAGCGTATGAGAAACATTTCAAGGCATAAAAAAAAAGGACTTTGAAAAGATAGTTCTCCAAGAAAGAGACATTTGTTTGAGTGAGAAAACCTGTGTTTTTGATAGAGTTTGATCAGCTTCATAAGACATTTGTTTTCTTTTACCTGGTAAAATTATCAAAGATTCTTCCTTAACAAGCTTGAGACAGAAGTCCAGGTCATCTTCTATGTCTTCTAGAAGGTTCAAATGAAGTTTGACCTGCAAGGGAGAAAGACGTCCATTAGACTATTGATTAAATCTTCTAATCTCAAGCTAATGGCTAATTAAGCTTCTATTTTTATTTTACCATCACGAACATGGATCCTTCAGGTTTACTTGGGCATGTGATGCAAGGAATATCCTTGATTCTGTCATAAACAATATCTGCATCTTCTCTTAATATATTTACTACTTTAGAGAAGAAATCATCTTTTGTTTTCTCAAGGATTTGAGGAATTGCCCCCTGTCAAAGTACGAACAAAAAGAAAGCAGATACCTCAGTAAGAGACGTGGAAAATTACACCTATACTACTAAATTCTTGACTAACAATTCCATTATCTTATAAAAATAAGAACTTAGAATCTGTTTAATAATACACAGAGCTGTTAGACCAAAACAAATTTCAATCCTTTAGCAACTCCATTTCATATTTCAGGGGGGACAATACCACCAAATCTGCGGCGTAAAGGAATAACTGGTAGCAGAAGAGAACATTATAAAGAGCAAACCTGAATAAAGGTTGCTGGGTCAGAAGATATATTGAGATACCCAATGATGGAATCTATGACCTGCAAATAAGAAAAAGCACAATGTGACAACGTATAGACATTGTTTTGTGATAAAATATTTGTCCTCCTTTCTCAAGAAAAGCTAGTCAGCCTCAATCTAAGATCAATATATACGTATATTACCCGCTATAATATACTTCTACATTTCTTTAATGTACCCTAATCCAATTTTAATGCACTAAGAACCTGACACAGATTACACTATTTCTCAGTCCTCCTTTCAGCAGCACCAGTGCTTTTGATACTAAATGGAAATTCATCAAAATATCTTTAGCTTCCCCTCGTATTCCATTCCTGTTCCTCCACCAACCAACTGCATCCCATTACCTCAACTCCCAACCCATGACAGATGCCATTCACTCAACACATTGCTTTAACAAAAGCACAACACACTCGAGTAAAAGTCCTGGAACATTCACCACGAAGTGACTTGCATCAACTTTTACGTTTGATTAATGTGGTTCTCTCTATTATGTAAATTCTATGTCATTCTGTTTGACTTCTAGTATAAGAGAATCAAGCGTCGGTCTGATTGGTTTTTCTTTTCATGAAGAAAACTATAGCAAAAAGCACACCAAATTACAATAGGAAAGAGCTTAGGGGACAAATAGCAGTTCATGGGGTTGAGTGCACTTCAACACCTAAATTGGCTTTATAAGTGAAAGCTACAATTACTTTCTCCAGAAAAATAAATATATAAAGAAGTAGTAGAGAATGACCATCTTTAAAAAGAAAGTACCCCATGTTTTTTTAGTATGCCGTTTGGATCATTTGTAACAAGCCAACCAAGTCGCCAACCAGGGACAATCCACCTCTTTGATATGGATCCGAGTGTAATAACAGGGGCAATCGATCCAAAGATTCCCATAGGCACAAATGGTTTACTTCCGAAAGCAAGATGAGCATAAACTTCATCAGCAATAACTAAAATTCCAAGCTTTCTTGCCATCTCTGCCACCTGATTGAAATTAAAGCACCTCTTTATATTCATAATGACTTAGAATATCAACATATTACAAAAAAGGAAGTACATGTATGACATACCTTCTTCAAGTGCTGTTCTGTGTAAACATTGCCACACGGATTCCCAGGATTAATAATGACCATAGCCACAGTATTTTCATCTGCCAAAGACTCAACTGCATTAAGGTCCACTTCCCACTCCTTTTCTGGGAGAAGATTAAAGTGTCGCATCTCGAGATGGCTAAATCCAGCCCATGCTTCATAATAAGGGAATCCAGGAGTTGGAAGTAGAACATTTGCATTTGAGCGTGCAAGAGCATTCAAAAGCACTTCAATTGCTTGATTACATCCAATTGTCAAGTAAATATCATCAGGGGACAACTTGTATGGGAGATCTTGAGATAGGTATTCTGCTACAGCCCTTTTCAGAGAACAAAATTAAATTAATGAATTCTGAATTTGAAAAACGTGAATGATATCTCCAAGAATCAATCAGGCATATTCCCTTTTGAAATAACTCCAAAATTGCTTCATATTCTTGTATGCCATAAATATAGGTCACAATGGGATGCAGTTAAGATTAATATTCACAACTGAGAAAGAGGACGCAGGAACCATATGACAAACAAAAGTGGAAGGTATCTCAAAAATAAGCTGGTACATAACAAAAACCAATCAAAGAGATAAGATAATGGAACACTTATGAACAACATAGGATAAATCATACACATTAACCGCACAACATGAACAGAAAAGCACCTAACAAGTAGTACTTCAAAGAGAAGTTACCCTCAATTATTGGAACAAAATTAGCTTCAGACTAGATAATCTAACCTCGTAGTACACATAAATGTGATACATATGCCGGAAAAAAAAAAAAAAAAACAAAGAGTGCCCATGCAAGATATTCTACAATTAAACAGATTAATGGAAGAATGCACTGTGTAAGACATATAACCAAACACTTTGAAATGAGAAACACTACGGCCGTTTGGACATACAATTTTTTTTTCTTCATAAAACTAAATTTGGTTATACGCTGTAGTCAATTCTTCCCTCTAGCTTGAAGTTGAGTTTTTCAAGTTTCAAACTGATTTTAACAATTTGTTTCAAGCAAAAAAAGAATTCCCTCACAGTACTTGAATATTTCTTCAAGTGAGATGCATGTCCAAATATAACTCCAATTTCCAATGCTCTTTTTCAACTTAACTTCAAATACTACTGTTTTTATCCAAATATCACCAAATTCATATCAAGGCTCTCAGATTCAACACTTTACAAGACGAATTGTGAGATTAGATTGACTCTGATTGAGTAAGTAATGCCAGTAGATGGTACCTTCTAGCAGGAAGAATGCCAACGGTGGATGAATAACTGTTGAATTTAGCATCACATAAGTTCAGACGGAAGGATTACCTTCAAGCAGGAAGGATGCCGACTGTGGATGTAAATTTTTTAAAGTGTTAAGTATTGTGACTTATAGTAATTTTTATGTAGTTTCTAAATATGTAAATTATTTTTCGAAAAAACTTATATGTCCTAATTCCAGGTCAAAATAAATAAATTTGACTATCGACATCCAAACTGTCTCACATAAATTGGCACAGCGGGAGTACATTTTTTCAAATTTCACATTTTTAATGTCCAAATGCCCACTTAGAACTCCACGGTCTCATATCCAAACACTTCACAAGACGAAAATTGAGTAAAATTTTGAGTACGAAATGCCAGTAATGGTACCTTCTAGCAGGAAGGATAATATATGTATCAGTGTATAGTTTTTGTATATTTAGCCTACTACAGTAGTTAAGTTTGGCCGAAGGGACATAAACAAAAAGAATCCCATTAAAATATACATTTCTAAATGTTGATATATGAATCTCCAGAAGCATAAAGTATCACATAAATTGGGACGTAACGAGTACCTTCTAGCAGGAATAACATACATATCAGTGTATAGTTTTATATATTTGGCCTCCGGCAGCAATTAAGTTCGGCCGAAGAGACATAAACAAAAGAATCCCATTAAAAAAATCCATTTCTAAATGTTGATCCAGAAGCAAAAAGTATCACATAAAATAACATCAGTGTAGAGTTTTTGTATATTTTGGCCGCAGGAACATAAACAAAAGAATCCCATTAAAAAATTTAGTTTTAAATGTTGGTCAAAATTCATAATCACGAGCAGTAAAAAGTATCACATAAATTGAGACGTAACGAGTACCTTCTAGCAGGAAGAATACCAACGGTGGACGAATAACCGTTAAATTTAGCGGACCGAACTGCATCAGAAACAGCATCTTCAGCTACGGGAGTTGTCCGAAAACAAGGGAAAGCAGACGGGTCGCCGTGTCCGAGAGGGATAACAGGTCGGGTATCATTCGGGTCAAGACAAGACCTCAACTTGTTAAGTACACTTCTTACTGTCAGATCAGATACACTCGCCAATTTCTCGTTCTCTTTGAAATTCCATTTACTTCTTGTTGTAGTAGTACCGTTCTCCATGTTTGATGCTATTTACTTTTATCTGATTATGAATATCAGCAGATATGGAGGAAATTGGAGAGATGGATATCTAGTGCAAAGATACTACAACATATAAAGCCAAACTATAGGAACGAAAAAACAAATATACAAAAGAGGTGGCAAAATGACCCTACACAGTTTTGCTTTGTCAGGTACAGTTTTCTACATTTTTATTTATTTATTTATAACGTTTAATGTAATTTTCTTCAGTAGAAAATGTTTAATGACTATTCTCGTATATATTGTGATTGAATTAGTGAAAAAAGAAAAATTAGTAGTAGCATTTTTACACGGAAAAATAGAAAGTTATCATTTTAATGAGAACCTGTTTTCCGCAATACATTTTTTCAATGAGTTGATTCGGTGTGAATAAGGTGGAAAATTATGTTTAGTAACACAAATTTCTCACTGAATATCAGTGAAGACCTTTATTTCTAGTAGTATCTGGGAGTGTACTTTTTATTACTCCTATTTTCTATCTATTCAAATAGTATAGATTTTGGTGTTACGGTTTTTAAAATTTGACAACATTTTCTTGTACTTATAATAAAATAAAAAAAAATCTTAAATTTATATTAAAATTTATTAAAAATTTGATAGAAATCAAAAGTGTTCAATTTGGCCAAGCTCTTTTTTGATATTTAATTTTTTTTTTCCAATCGATATTAGAGTTTGTTTAATATTTAATGAAAGTTGTTCAATCTTGACAAACATAAATATTAAACTATTTAAATTTAAATCTATAATAAAAAACAAAAAGGGACCAAACATTTTCTGGAGAAGATGTAATCGTGGTGGGGTATCCAGTTGATGTCAGGCTCAGTAGTATTGTGGTTGACCCACTGAAAAACATGTTTCAAAAAAATTATCTTCCTTTTTTTTTTTAATTTCAAAAAGATTATCTCCTTTCTATATTTAGAAATAATTTAATTTTATGAGATGATTTATAATCACATAAATATCTAAGGCTTGTGTTAAATCACACATTTCAAATATTTTTTTTTATTTCTTAAACTTTATATCAAGTCAAAAGAAGACGACTTTTTTGGAACGGAGAGAGTGTCAAGTAAAGTACAACCCACCAAAAATTTATATCGAGTAAAGAAATGGACAATTGCTAGCCTGTGTCTCTCCACATTTGTGTTTGGCCATATTTATGAAAAGTTAAATGTACTTATTTTTTCAACCAAAAAAAGAATAAATTATTTTAGAGAATGAAGATATTTAGCTAACTTTTTAAATAATTAAGTGATTATTTTTCATCTGTGATAACTGTGAACAGAGAAAATTGAAATTTGAAACTCTTTCTTTGAAGATAAAATATTGGTTTTTACAAGATAAATATACGTAACCTTACCAAAATTGTATACTCACCAAATTATTCTGTCATCTACTGTCAATACAATTACTTGAAAAGCAAATATTTATTGAACGAGTGTATATTTAGTAATATCTTTAATTTATCGTATATTGACATTAAGTAATTATATACGTCCAATATTATTGCTTTAATTTAATTACGTGGTAGCTATTGTTGTTTACCCCAGATTTGGTAACCAATTGAATTTGTATGTGGATATAGGATATGTGCTTGGGCCTAAATATGGATTACAAAGAGTGGATAAGAACGCTTTTTAATACACAAATAAGGAGCATAAATACCGGCTGCTTACACATATGACGAGTTGATTGAAGAGGTTCAACAAGAACTGGATATATATATATATATATATATATATATATATATATTGTGTTACAAATGCTCTTGAAAGTGAAAGAAGAATCAACCGACCTAAGGGAGGTGGGAGTACTCTATTTATAGTAATGAGCCCATGAGCTTTCTCCAACGTGAATCAATAAAATAGTAATAAAAGGGACAGCTCCTGCACGAGTTTGGTGTGATGTGACTGACGGCGCCGTCTGACACACGCATAGTTGGTAGCTGTCCATGATGTGATACCACTGACGCGTCCCAGCAACGGTCACAACGAACAACGGACTCACGGAGGCCGGACCAACGGTGATAAAATCCCGGAAAGAGATACCGAACCCTCGGTGGCTTAGAGACCGGGTCAGATGGCGCTTCCACTCGGCTTCGATCAAAGTGCTTATCCGGAAAGGTGATGTCCTCGTACGAACTCTCGCCCCTTTTCCCTCTCCGATCCATAGTTGCCCCGGATTTACCCGTATCCGGTTTTTTACCGTATACAGATAGCTGATAAGTTGGTATTTTACCAACTTATCTCTTCTTTAATCTTATATATTTGCTATATTTGTTTGAGAAAATAGTGTATTTAATATCATTTACATCTATTTTACAGGTCTTATGTGATTTAGAAGTGATCAGAAGAAACCAAGTGAAAATTTAGTCAAAAAGAGGCCAAATGGGTCACTTTTTTCGATCTGTCCTCTCTTTTCCTCTTCCCTCTGTGTTCCAGATCCGTCCTTTCTATTACAAATTTGTTGTCAAGTCTTCTCTTGTTTATACGAAAAAGAAGGGGGGATTAATTTTGTCATCATTCTTGCCAACTGCTCTTTGCTTCTGCAAATCGTTATTTCCTTCGTTTCCTTTGCGTTGTTTCCCAAAATCCTTTTCCTTCCATTCCTTCAACATGTCTGAAACCACTTCTACCGAAGTTCCTTCAGTTTCATCCCCGAGGGCCGAGGCTGTGTCCCCGACTAAACAAAAGAGTAACCCCGAAACTACGGCCTCGGATATTATACCGGCCAAATTTAACTTCAATAAAGACCTGGAGGCGGAAAATCCCTCTGCCGTCTCAGACCGGGGATACGACGTGAGGCGATATCCTTCCTCCATAACCGAGGATAAACTCAACACAGTCCGGGCAGACTGTGGGTGGGACACACGCCCGGTTGGGGTTTTTGCACCCGGGCCAGACGAATCCGTTACCGATCACCGGGAAGGGTTCTTGTACGTATACACTTATTCCTTTACCCTTAAGCTCGATCCCCTGGTTGATCCGGTCATACTGGATATGTGCCGGACCTATGGCGTGACTTTGGCTCAGATCGGCCCAATTGTTTGGAGGGTCGTTGCTTGCCTCCGGTTGCTAGCCAACAGAGCTGAGAAAGAATTCTCACTGGGCCACCTAATACGCCTGTATTCCCCAAGAATATTCCGGGGCGGCGTCATAAAACTAACCAAGCGCAGCCGGAACCCGTTCTTCTCGAAGATGGACGAAGATCGGGACAAGGGGTGGTTAGAACGCTACGTC
This sequence comes from Lycium barbarum, assembly GCF_019175385.1. Classification (NCBI taxonomy): domain Eukaryota; kingdom Viridiplantae; phylum Streptophyta; class Magnoliopsida; order Solanales; family Solanaceae; genus Lycium; species Lycium barbarum. The sequence continues at coordinate 13,801,583 of NC_083347.1, forward strand.
CGGGTAAAAACCGAGGACATAATCCCGGCCGCCCATCTACCTTTTCCGGAGAAATGGAACCACAAACGTAAGTTCTAACCTTTGAGCAATCGCACTTACCTGTTCAGTCGCTTATGGTATTGTTTTCTCACCGCCCTTTCCTTATTTTTGTAGCAAATGGGTTTGTTCCCCCGGTTATCCGAGATCTGAGCGAGTGGGTCACGACGCTCCTCAACCAGCTTCCCTATGAAGACCGGACTTGGGCCCACTTGTCACGCGGTCGATGGATCGCTCAAAATCATGGTAACATTCGACTTTCCTTCGATCTTGCTGCATCTTTAGCCATTCGAGGTCGTCAGTTTTCTTAACCTGCCAACGTTTTGTCGTTCAGGTTTGCCGAAGGGCTCGGTGGCATCTAGATCGGAGTCGGGGGCCGCTTCCCCTGCACCGGCGTCCGCGTTCGATACGGCGGGTTCCTCCCGTGTTCTTGCCGAAGCCACCAAAAGAAAACGGCCCTCAGAAAAGGGGCAGTCGTCCAAACGAAAGAAGGCAAGAAGCGTTTCCCGGCCCCAGAGAGAGGAAACGGAGCCCGACATCATAGTTCGGAGGGTCGACCCGGCTCCGTCAACAGCCCCAATACCCGAGGATACTGCCTCCGAACCGCCCTTGCCTTCTATCAACGAAGGTATCTTGATTCCCGTTCTTCCTTCAGGTGCGGATGAAATCCTTTCCCCGGCTCCTCTTCGGTCGGTTGACTTTGTCGATATTTTAGGTGAAACTTCCTCGGAAGATACTCCCCTGCAGAGGAGTAAAGGAGTCGGGAAAACGGCTGTCACTGCAACCGATCAAAGGACCGTTCCAGTTCCGGAGACCGAAGCCCCCATTCAGGCTCGCCCATCGCTCGGCCACGAACCTGTTTCTACTCCGAAGCCCCCGGTCCTTGCCCGGAACATCGAGTCTACGCCAAGCTCGTCTACCCCCGCCCCGAGGGTTGAAGACTTTGAAGATATGTTTTCCACTACTCCTCCTGCTACCGGTGAAGCTGCGGGTTTTGGCCATCTTCCAATTCCTCGGGTCACGAGGTCAGCCCACCGACAGTCAGAATCTGGCTCTAGAGACAACCTGGTGACTATCTTCCCAGCCCCGAGCGTAGAACCAAGAAGGACCAGATCGGTCGTAATCACCGTCCCCGAGGAATGTGGCTTTCTATCACGTCCGGTAGGAGTAGCAAGTTATTTGCGTCCTCTCGTCTCCGACTCGGACAAGCGTAAAATGACCGGGGTCACCTGGCAGTGCCTTATGAACGAAGGCATGCACGCGGACAACCGGGTAAGACTCTCGGCCATCTTTGTATATCAATAGACCTTATGCTCATTTCGTTTGATTCTTTACGTTTGCTTTCTTTGCAGAGTGTAGTACTGGCAAACGAAGCCTTCATTCGTGCCCAACACGAGATGGATGATCTTCGAGGCCAGCTAGATGCCCAAGGCCGAGAAACGGAGAAATACAAGCATCTCCTCCGAGAGAAGGATGAAGAGTTGGGTCGGGCCGCCGTTCTTGCCAACCTTCGTCCCGAGCTTGATGCGACCAAGGACGAAAATCGTCGTTTGAAAAATGAGTTGGCCGCCATGACTGATTATAACCGAAGCCTCGAGGCTGAGAAGATTTGTCTTAGCCGAGACAAAGCTCAATTTTCGTCGAGGCTGGATGAGCTGGAGACCACCGTGTCCCAACTCCGGGAGGAACTTGATTTGGTGAAAGCCGATGCAGCGAGCTTAGGCGGGAGGAACCGGCTACTGGAATCTGATACCGCTCTGTATAAAGAACACATGAAAGTTTTCGAAGAGAAAGCCAAGGAGCGGTCTCGGATAAGTGAGGGCTTAAAAGCCGAGCTGGAGGAGGCGGTGAGTGCCAACGATGTTCTTAAGGCCGAGCTAGAAGCTGCTGTCCATATGAGGACTATTGCAGTGGTGGGTCGGGCCGAGCTGGAGACTAAGTTGGCTAAAGTTGAGGCTGATTTGGAAGAAGCCTGGAAAGACGTGGAAACGGCCGAGGCCCATACTGCCATTGTCGCCGAGTATGAGAAGTGGAAGTCTCGGCGACTCACCCTCGAAGAAGACGATCGCGGATTCTCCGATCTTCCTTCCCTGATAAACCAGGCCAAAGAGATGGAGGAGGAGGCAAACCATGCCCTCGGGTCCGACTCGGATGATTCCGAACGAACCGAGTCCGATCATTCTGCCTCTAGCCATGCCGAGTAGCATAGGATTTTTTGATGTAAACGTACTCTTTTGATGTAAATGTACTCTTTTGATGTAAATGTACTCTTTATAAAAGTATCCTTTGCGTACATGAAAGTTGCACTCCTCTTGTTTCTTCGTTTGAGTGCTTGTTTTTATTTTACCTTGAATTATTAGTCCGTTTTTCGGAAGAGATGATCCGTAGTCATTGATTAATTCTGCCCGTAGGACTTACCAAATGTTTTGTGGGCTTCGGACCTTTCTGTGCCCATGATAAGGGCTTCTCTAGGACCGATGTTTTTCATGGCCGGTTTGCGATGACCTCATTGTCCTTGTCTAATATCGGCCATAGTGTCCGGTACAGGGCGTATCAATTGAGCAATGCCGAAATACGGTCATTGTAATGGTTTCTGTATTGCAAGTGTTTATACATATGAGAATTTTCATTTCTTGTATCTTTGCCGTAGCAAACATTAAATGGGACACGATTCATTATGATCGTTTGGTCCTTACATCGGAGTAGGTGGCTCGTGGCCGGCCTTTGTTTTTGCCGTGGAAAATGCTGGATGGGACAGGATTCATTATGATCGTTTGGTCCTTACATCGGAGGAGGTGGCTGGTGGCCGGCCTTTGTTTTTGCCGTGGCAAATGATGAGCTTCTTTCTTTATTTCTCTTTATCGTTTCATGCTCCGATGTGGGTACTGTGCCCCCCTAACACTTGTCCGAGCTTCGGGGTCGGGTGAGTGTTACCAAGCCCCCACTCGGAAGATGTAACCTCGGGTGTCCGAGTTCTGACCCTTTATCTTCGTTGCGTAGCACGTTGTACTTGTTGCCTCATTAAAAACCTCATCGGAAAACCCATTTTGGGACAAAACCGCACTAAGGAAAAGAGTGCAACACGTGCTTTCTGTCCCTAAATTCTATTTTTGTGCCGTCCTCGACTTCCTGTAAAAAGGCAGTACGGTTAACAAAAGGTATATGAGAAGATCATACCTTAGCAGTAGTATCTTTTTAGATGGGCTACGTTCCAGTTGTTGCGCAGGCATTGCCCATCCATGGACTCCAGCTGGTATGACCCTTTGCCCGTTACACCGGTCACCTTGTACGGTCCTTCCCAGTTTGGTCCTAGCTTTCCCTCGTTTGGGTTCTTTGTATGCAAAGTGACCTTTCGAAGTACTAAGTCCCCAACTCGAAAATGCCGAAAGTTGGCTCTCCGATTGTAGTATCTTTCCGTTCTCTGCTTTTGGGCCGCAATTCGGACCAATGTTCTTTCACGCATCTCATTGGCGAGGTCGAGTCTTACGGCCATGGCCTCCCCGTTTAATTCCTCGCTTGTATACCTGAACCGGAGAGTCGGTTCGCCGACCTCGACGGGGATAAGGGCTTCGGCCCCGTACACCAATGAGAAAGGGGTCTCGCCCGTGCTAGACTTGGCCGTGGTTCGGTACGCCCACAGCACCTCGGGTAATACTTCTCTCCAATGGTGCTTTGATGCTTCTAGCCTTTTCCTTAGGTTTTGGATTATTGTTCTGTTTGTGGATTTCGCTTGTCCGTTTGCACATGGGTGATATGGGGTCGACACAATCTTCTTGATCTTCAACCCTTCAAGAAAACTGCTGACCTTGCTACCCACGAACTGAGGACCGTTATCACAAGTTATTTCGGCCGGAATGCCAAAACGGCAGACGATGTGATCCCAAATGAAGTCAATAACCTCATTTTCTCTGATTTTTTCAAAGGCCTGTGCTTCGACCCACTTAGAAAAATAGTCAGTCATAAATAAGATAAAGCGTGCCTTACCTGGTGCCCGGGGTAACGGACCCACGATGTCCATTCCCCACTTCATGAACGGCCATGGTGAGACCACCGAATGCAGCAACTCCCCGGGCCGGTGAACCATCGGGGCATGCCTCTGACACCCGTCACACTTTCGGACAAAGTTTCTCGTGTCTTCATCCATCCGATTCCAGTAATATCCGGCTCTGATAAGCTTTCGGACCAGAGCTTCCGCACCGGAGTGATTGCCACAGGTTCCTTCATGTACTTCTCTCATCACATACTCCGTTTCCCCAGGGCCCAAACATTTAGCCAAGGGTCCGTGGAAAGAGCGTCGGTATAATTGGCCGTCCACTAAGCAAAAACGGGCTGCCTTTGTTCGTAACGAACGTGACTCCTTTGGGTCGCTTGGGAGCTTATCATCACGCAAGTAATCAATGTATTTGTTGCGCCAATCCCAAGTCAAACCTGTTGAATATATTTCGGCGTGTCCGCTTTCTATGGCCGTGTTTGATAGTAGCACCGTTGACCCGGGGTTGATTTCGGCCCCTTCGACCGCAGATCCCAAATTTGCTAATGCATCGGCCTCGCAGTTCTGTTCTCTTGGTATATGCTGCATGGTCCATTTTTTAAATCGGTGAAGCACCACTTGGGTTTTCTCGAGGTACCTCTGCATCCGTTCGTCCTTGACTTCAAACGTGCCATTCACCTGGTTTGCGACCAAAAGCGAGTCGCACTTTGCCTCGATAGTTTCTGCCCCCATGCTTCGGGCCAATTCCAAACCTGCAATCATAGCCTCATACTCGGCTTCATTGTTAGTTAATTTGGCAGTTTTGATGGACTGTCGGATGACATCACCGGCCGGGGCCCTAAGGACAATACCAAGCCCGGAACCTCTAAGGTTCGAGGCCCCGTCTGTATGCAGAGACCAAATGCCTGTGGCCTTTCTTGAGGTTAGTAGGAATTCCTTTTCGACCTCGGGGACCATGGCCGGGGCGAAGTCTGCTACGAAATCGGTCAAGATTTGGGATTTGATGGCCGTTCGGGGTCTGTATTCGAGGTCGTAACCGCTAACCTCTACAGCCCACTTCGTTAGCCTACCCGACAACTCCGGTTTATGCATGATGTTTTTCAAAGGATAAGTAGTTACTACACATATGGGATGGCTTTGAAAATAAGGTTTAAGCTTTCGGGAGGCGCTCACCAGTGCTAATGCCAGCTTTTCCAAATGGGGGTAACGGATCTCCGCGTCCCCCAATGTTCTACTCACATAATAGATAGGGAATTGCGTACCTGATTCTTCTCGGACCAAAACGCCGCTTACCGCCACTTTGGAGACAGCTAGATATAGAAATAGTGTCTCACCCGCCTTCGACGTGTGCAGTAGAGGGGGGCTAGACAAGTATTTCTTCAAATCTTGTAGAGCTTCTTGGCACTCGGGTGTCCAGACAAAATCGTTCTTCTTCCTGAGCAAGGAGAAGAACCGGTGACTCCTGTCCGAGGATCTCGATATGAAGCGACTTAGCGCTGCGATTCTCCCGGTGAGTCTCTGAACCCCCTTTATGTTGTTCACCACCTCGATATCTTCGATGGCTTTGATCTTGTCCGGGTTGATTTCGATCCCTCGGTTTGACACCATGAAACCCAGGAATCTGCCAGATCTTACTCTGAAGGCACACTTCTCCGGGTTGAGCTTCATGTTGTATTTGCGAAGCACATCGAAGGTTTCCTGCAAATGCTTTACATGGTCCTCTGTTTCCAGGGACTTAAAAACCATATCGTCAACGTAAACTTCCATTGTTTTCCCTATTTGTTCTTCGAACATTCCATTAACTAGGCGTTGGTAAGTTGCACCGGCATTTTTTAAACCGAAAGGCATGACATTATAACAGTAGGTCCCGTACCGGGTGATGAAGGATGTTTTCTCTTGGTCCTCCGGGTACATCCGGATCTGGTTATACCCGGAGTAAGCATCGAGAAAACTCAACATCTCGTGCCCGGCCGTTGCATCGATCATTCTATCGATATGGGGCAACGGAAACGAGTCCTTCGGACATGCCTTGTTTAAATCTTTGAAATCAACACACATTCGAAATTTGTTACCTTTTTTGGGTACTACCACAACGTTAGCCAGCCACTCCGGGTATTTCACTTCCCGTATGGAGCCTATTTTCAAAAGTTTTATTACCTCGTCCTTCACGAATGCGTGTTTAGCCTCCGCCATGGGTCTTCATTTCTGCTTTACCGGAGCAAACCTCCCGTCCAGGCTGAGCTTGTGAGTTGCTATGTCTGGTGATATACCTATCATATCTATATGCGACCATGCAAAGCAATCAGCATTAGCACGGAGGAATTCAATTAATTGACGCCTGAGCTCCGGGGTGAGCCCCGTGCCCAGGTATACCTTTCTTTCCGGGAGATATTCGAACAGGATGACCTGCTTCAGCTCCTCCACTGTCGACTGGGTTGCATCCGAGTCATCTGGCATGACGAACGATCTGGGTACCTCGTAATCTTCCTCTTCATGCACCGGATTAGACCCGGCGCACTTTGATTGCTATTTGGGAACTTCTCCTCCTATTGCACATTTCTCTTCCGGCCCCTTAGGCCGATGTGCCACTTCCTCTACTGCGAACATTTCCCTTACAGCGGGCTGCTCGCCTCGGATGGTTTTCACTCCTTCCGGCGTGGGGAACTTCAACAGCTGGTGTAGTGTTGAAGGCACGACCCTCATGTTATGTAACCAAGGTCTGCCCAATAGTGCATTATATTTCATGTCCCCCTCGATCACGTAGAACACCATTTGCTGAATGGTGCCACCCACATTTACAGGCAGTGAGATTTCCCCCTTTGTGGTTTCGCTTGCCATATTGAACCCACTTAATACCCGGGCCACTGGTACGATCTGACCGAGCAGTCCCATCTGTTCAACCACCCTCCATCGGATGATGTTGGCCGAGCTACCTGGGTCAACCAAAACGCGTTTGACCTTAGTTTTAAAGACCAGTATAGAAATTACCAATGCATCATTGTGGAGTTGGATGATGCCCTCCGCGTCTTCATCATTAAAGAAGATAGATCCCTCGGTCGAATGATCTCCAGTGCGCTTTTCACGGACAATAGAAATCTTTGTCCGTTTCATTACCGGCCCTCGAGGGGCATCAGTGCCCCCCACTATCATGTTGATCGTATGTTGGGGTTCAACAAGCTCGGGCATTTGATAAGATTCTTTCCTTATAGTGATTTTTGGCCCGCTCACTCAGCAGATCTCGGAGGTGACCATTTTTCAATAGCCGGGCTACCTCCTCTCTCAATTGGCGGCAATCTTCAGTTCGATGACCGTGGGTCCCGTGATATTCGCACACTACACTTGGATCTCGCTGACCCGGGTCCGTCCTCAATGGTTTAGGCCATCTTACATCGGGTATACGTCCAGTAGCCGAGACAAGTCCCGAAGTACTAACGTTGAAGTTGTACTCCGAAATTTTTGGAGAAACTTTATTACTGGCGGAACTTCCGGTGTCGCTCCTAAACGAGAGTCCCCGACTGTTAGACGGGCGTTCAAACCGCTTGCTGCCCCGTCCCGAGAAATGGCTCGAACTCTCTATTGCCTTTTCTGACCTGAAATTTTGCTTCTCCGTATAGGGATATGGCTGAAACCTCTCTTTCAATGATTCAGACTTGCCTTCATATCCCTTCCTCGGTGCCTCGAAACCTCTATTTACTTTGGTCCTTACCGGAGGGAGCTCGAATTGATCATCCTCCACCCGGATCTTTGCCTCATACCTGTTGTGGACGTCGGCCCAAGTTACGGCCTCATATTCTAACAAATTCTCTTTCAGTTTGGCCGACGCCACGGAACTTAGCATGTTGAGTCCTTTTGTGAAGGCCTGTGCGGCCCATTCTTCTGGCACCGGAGGGAGCTCCATCCGTTCCTTCTGGAACCGGGTGACGAATTCCCGTAGCAGCTCATCGTCCCTTTGGGTTATCCGAAAGATATCAGCCTTACGGGCTTGCATCTTTATCGCACCAACATGTGCCTTTACGAACGCATCAGCGAGCATTTCGAAAGAAGTGATCGAATGCTCGGGTAGATGGTCATACCACGTCAATGCCCCCTTCGACAGGGTTTCCCCAAATTTCTTTAACAACACCGACTCGATCTCATCTTCTTCCATATCATTGCCTTTTATGGCACAAGTATATGAGGTCACATGCTCGTGTGGGTCTGTGGTGCCGTCATACGTCTGTATGTCGGGCATTTTGAACCTATTCGGGATCAGTTTCGGGGCCGCACTTGGCGGGAAAGGCCTTTGGATGTACCTCTTCGAATTCGGCCCTTTCAGTAGAGGTGGAGCCCCCGGTATCTGGTCCACCCGAGAATTGTACGTCTCGACCCTCTTCTCGGTCGAATCCACCCGTTTTGCCAAGGTCTCGAGCATTTTTAGGACCTCAGTTGAGGAGCCGGCTCCGGAGCCGTCGCTCTCGATCATTCGTTCTCCGTTTCTTCCGGTTTCAACCGTACCTTTTGACTTTACCGGCCCTGCTTCACCCTTTCCGCTCTGCAGTTGAGCAATCGCCAGCCCTTGCTCGACGATTGCCGCCCTTTGTTCCTGCAGCATTTCAAAGATTAAACGCAAGCTAACACCGTCGTTTGGCGCGTCTGGCTCTCTCCGGACCCTATCCCGGGATAACGTAACGGAATGGTGAGTGTTTAGAGGATCGGTTGCCGGCGGAACGGCATTCTCTTGATCTACGGTGTTTTGCCGGTTAAGTCCTTCCCTTGAATCAACGGGGTTCGGATCAGCGGGGTTCGGCAATGCCCGCAGTCCGCTCCCTTCGTTTTCCGCCACTATCTCGGCATTATTGACATGACCGGATTGCTCGACGTCAGCCATTTGGACCGTTTTCATAGAGACGGAGAGGGAGTTTTTGGTTTCGATGAATACGGTGGAAATCAAGGCCAAAGACCACTATTATCCGTTGCCCCACGGTGGGCGCCAAACTGTTTACCCCAGATTTGGTAACCAATTGAATTTGTATGTGGATATAGGATATGTGCTTGGGCCTAAATATGGATTACAAAGAGTGGATAAGAACGTTTTTTAATACACAAATAAGGAGCATAAATACCGGCTGCTTACACATATGACGAGTTGATTGAAGAGGTTCAACAAGAACTGGATATATATATATATATATATATATATATATATATATATATTGTGTTACAAATGCTCTTGAAAGTGAAAGAAGAATCAACCGACCTAAGGGAGGTGGGAGTACTCTATTTATAGTAATGAGCCCATGGGCTTTCTCCAACGTGAATCAATAAAATAGTAATAAAAGGGACAGCCCCTGCACGGGTTTGGTGTGATGTGACTGACGGCGCCGTCTGACACACGCATATTTGGTAGCTGTCCATGATGTGATACCACTGACGCGTCCCAGCAACGGTCACAACGAACAACGGACTCACGGAGGCCGGACCAACGGTGATAAAACCCCGGAAAGAGATACCGAACCCTCGGTGGCTTAGAGACCGGGTCAGATGGCGCTTCCACTCGGCTTCGATCAAAGTGCTTATCCGGAAAGGTGATGTCCTCGTACGAACTCTCGCCCCTTTTCCCTCTCCGATCCATAGTTGCCCCGGATTTACCCGTATCCGGTTTTTTACCGTATACAATTGTGTGCTTTTTTTTCTTTTTTCCTTTTCACCGCGTTGTAGTTACTTTCTGTATTATACACGTTACGTGGTAGTTATATTCTGTATTTTATGTGTTACATGGTACCTCCTTTCTGTGAGCCTCTCTCATATCAAATTATTTGTTATTTATTTTTATTTTATTCTACATATATGGTACGTTTGGTACGAAGGAAAATGTTTTCGAAAAATGTTTTGTAGTTTTTCCATTTTTCTTTGATCAAGCTTTTTGGAATTATTTTTTTTTGGAAAAACAAGTTCCTTAAAAATGAGGAAAATAACTTTCCTAATGAAAATAGGGAAAACAAATCCACAAGTACAACAACAACATACCCAGTTAAATCCCATAATGTGGGGTTTGGGGTGGATAAAGTGTACGCAGACCTTACCCTTCCCTCGGGAGGCAGGGAGGCTATTTCCAAAAAAATCCACAAACGACATTCCATATTAATGGTTTCCTCCCCACCCTCGAACTCACACCCACCCCTCCATCCTGCCAATACCATCCCACCCACCACCCCAACCACCCCACTCCGCACCCATCACACCACCCGAATTTTCTATTTTTATTTTATTCCTACAAAACCTTTAAAAAATTAGTCCCCACCACTAGGGGTGTCCATGGTTCGGTTCGGTCGGTTTTTTGCAAAAATTTATACCATGCTAATTTTTCGGTTACTCTACTATATATAACCAAAATTAAACTTTTGAAAACAGTCTCAATGAGATAGTTTTTTTTTCGGTATCGGTACGGTCCGGTTAATTTTCGGTATTTTTTTAAAAATCACCTAATGCAATACAAAAAACAAGGATTAAAAAGTTATGGAAGAAACAAACTGAAAACACTACATTATCGATGCTCGCAAATACAACGACATCTACTTACAACTTACAAGGAGCACACTACACGATAAATTTATATATTCGTTGCTTCTAAAAGAATATTAAAATTATTAAAAACTAGAACTATACAATGGATTGATGGATCCTGCAGCTAGCAAGGCGGCAAACCAACAATTGTATCAAGACATAATAATTGGTATTTAAAGATTATTTTTATCATAAGAAATTATTGAAAAGTAGAACTATATAAATCAATTGTCATATAGGTTCTAATGGTAGTGGAGAAAGAGTAATTGTACTAAAAAAATTAGTTAAAGAATTTGCAATACGAATTTATATGTAGTTACTTCCATTGCTAATTGTAATAAGAACTTTAAAAATTTAGAAAAAATATAAACAAAAAAAAGAGGAGGAGAAACCAAACCTTTACTTCTTTTGGAGCAGTTGATGATATTATCGTGTAGTAGTGTTCGAGACTTTATGTATCTTTTTTCAATAGGGTCAACGGGTTTAAGTTTTAGTTATAGCCCTCTCTATTTAAATTCATCCCAGGCAAAATATCTAAAGCTATGTATTTTAAATTATGATATATAAAATATATTTCTACATATGTATTTATTCGGTTCGGTTCGGTATTTTTTATACAATAAAAAACCCACCCTAATTATTCGGTACGGTTATTGATTTATTTTAAAACCTTCGGTTTTATTAAAAAGAACCTAAAAATCAGTTCGATATGGTACGGTTCAGTCAGTTTTTGAAAAATCATTGACACCTCTACCCACCACCCCTCCCCTACCCACGAACTTTCTATTTCATATATTTTTTTACCTTTATAAAAATTTACAAAAAAAAAAAAAAAAAAAAATTACCCGTCCCCCCACCTCACAAATTTCTATTTCAAATTTTATTTTACATTTATAAAAAAATAAACTCATTTGAATTTTTTCCTTACCCCACCGCACCTTCTACCGCTACCCCCACTACCCCTCTCCCCCCCCCCCCCCCCCTCCCCCGGCCCTTAATTTTATATTTCATGCATTTTTATTTTACTTTTATAAAAAAAATAAAAAAATCTTACCCCTCCCCTTTGGATGATGGTAGGGTGGGTGGTTGGGGTGTTGGTGGGGGAGTGGGTGGTAGGTGGGGTGATGAGGTGGAGTGGTGTTGTGTGGGTGGATGGTGTGGTAGTTGGGTGGGTATTTTCCACTAACCAATCGAACATGAGAAAATAAGTAAAAATTCACTTATTTTTCAAGAACACATTTTCTATGGAAAATATTTCCTCTTTAACAAACACACACCCATAAAAGTCACTCATTCTGAAACTCCAATAAACATGAACCTAACCCAGCCTAAAAAAAAAGGGGGGGGGGGGTAAAAGTCGGCCAAAGCATGAATCATAGTCATCTATTTCCCCAGGGCAATTACAGACAAGCCCTTCACCAGTAGAAATAGATGGTTTTTCCACCGATATTCATTGGGAAAACACATGGTGGGAAATAGGTTCACATTGAAACGTTGAAAATTTTTCTAATTCTTTTCAGCGTGAAAACATTAATATTTAGGTTTTTCCCACCGACATTTAATGAAAATAGCCACTGAACATTTTTCAGTGGGAAAAGAGAGATTTTTTAGTAGTGCTTATACTTTAGAGTAGTGTCACACAAGTCCTTTCACTGTTGTTTGTATTTTAATAACATTAAACTGACTTATAATAACTTATCAGTACCTTCCGTTAATTAAGTAGGCATTTGGCCATAAAAATCATATATTTTTCACCAAGCACTTTTCACTTTATTTGGCATTTTGGAGTTGAAGATGAAGGTGTGTTTGGTTATAGTTTTTGCAAAGAATATTTGGTTGTTTGGATGTATTGAAAGTGAAAACGAGTTTTTTGGTGTTTTTCAAATTCCAAATACAACTTGGAATTTTTATGGCCAAACGTTAATTTTCAAATAAAGTGAAAACATTTTCCGGAAAAAAGTGAAAAAATGTCATGGCCGAACGGGCCCTCAACTTTAACCATGAATATTGCTAATAAAGAAAACATCAAAGTCACTATTTAACATAGTACGTCTAGTCTGTGGAGCAGGGGCAGATGCAGAGCATATCGTATGAGTCTGTAGAACTAAACATTTTTTACCTAGAAAATTTTTACCCAAAATTTATGTGGTTAAAAATTAATAAATAGGTATATATAATAAAATGGGAGGAGACTCAGAGCACTTTCCAGTGATGATGGGGTTGTACCGAGATCAGCTCTTAGCCCTTTTTTGTTTGTCTTAGTAATGGATGGGCTGACGCAGCAAATCCAAGGTGAGGTGTCATGGTGTATGCTATTCGCGGATGACGTTGTTCTGATCAACGAGTCTCACAGGGAAGTTAATGCTAAGTTGGAGGTGTGGAGGCAGACCCTAGAGTCTAAAGGGTTCAGGTTGAGTAGGACCAAGACTGAATACTTGGAGTGCAAGTTCAGTAGCGTAAAGCATGAGGTTGAAATGCAAGTGAGGCTTGGTACTCAGGCCATTCAAAAGAAAGGAAGTTTCAAGTATCTTGGGTCTATTATTCAAGGAAATTGAGAGATTGACGAGGATGTTACTCATCGTATTGGTGCAGGGTGGATGAAATAGAGGCTTGCATCCGGAGTCTTGTATGATAAGAAGGTATCACCAAAACTTAAAGGCAAGTTCTACAGAGTGTTGGTTAGACCGAGTACGTTGTATGGAACAAAGTGTTGGTCAGTCAAGAACTCTCACGTTCAGAAGATGAAAATTGCGGAGATGCAAATGTTGCGATGGATGTGTGGGCCTACCAGGAGAGATAGGATAAGAATGAAGATATCTGGGATAAGATGGGAGTGACTTCTGTGGAGGATAAAATGCGGGAAGCGAGATTGAGATGGTACAGACATGTGCAGAGGATATGCGCAGATGCCCCAGTATGGAGGTGTGAAAAGCTGGCTAGGGATGGTTTTAGGAGAGGTAGAGGTAAGTCAAGGAAGTATTGAGGAGAGGTGATTAGACAGGACATGGCTCAAGTCCAACTTATCGAGGACATGACCTTAGATAGGAGGTTATGGAGGCCACGGATTGGGTAGAGGGTTAGTAAGTATTTGAGTGTTGTCTTACTTATCTGTGCATACTAGTAGTCGTAGTATTACTCTTGTAGGTCCTTATATTTCGATAGTATTTTGTCATGCCTTTCTACATTGCTTTGGATTGCTTGTTATTACCTCTAGCACTATCTGATTGTTTCTTTTACTACGGCTCCTATTATCTTTCTGCTATTTCGGCTTATTATCACTGTCTATTATTACTAATGCTTTTTATATCTCTCTTTGAGCCGGGGTTTTATCGGAAACAGCCCCACACCTCACATGATGACATTATACTAAGTATGTTGTTGTAGACTAAAATGTGAATCTCCGATAACATAAATAAACGGTGGATTCGCTAATAAATAAGGAATTGCCAGAATCAATGAACTTTAAATCCGGAATACATTTCTAATTAGACCACAGTTTAAATAACAAGAAGGTCCTTGGTGCTTGACTACCCAAACATAACAATTTGACAAGGCTCCCTTTGAGAAACAAGAGATACGTACAAGTACATAGGAAAGGAAATTAGAAGAGTTGAGAGAAAGAATTTGTTCTCTTCTTTCCTAATTAGAAACTTGTGAATTTGGCCACGCTTCACGCGATTATGAAAGATATCATTAAATTTTAAAATAATATTTTTTATAAATTAAATAGTACCAAAATAGATGAAAATTTCTTGTCATGCATGTGAAGAGTGTGTGTGTAAATTAATTCACAAAGGCAATATTTTCCTTGAAATTAGATGTTATAAGGTTTGAATCTTTCATTATCGTTTTAAAAAAAAATTATGAAAATTTGTTCTTTAAAATATGCGTGTGTGATAAATAAAATGAAAACTAAAGTAAACAAAACTACCAATTTAGTGTTGGTTATACTCACTTACATGTCTTCAAATTTAACAATTTCTTTTGGGGCCAAGTGAACAATCCACGTACAGCTAACTTTATAATTTGTTTGTTTCAACTTCAGATACTTTCAAAAAAATTATGTGACTTCAACTCAAATACTCATTCATAGATTTATATTATCTACCTTATGTTTAAGCCTAAAAAGACCTTTAACATTCATGAAAATGACAATGGCCATGAGAACGTTACTTTGAGAAAATAATTGTGAGGCTAATGTGCTAAGAGAGAATAGTCTCATTACTATTAATCATTACAAGTAGCATGTGGTACAATAATTTAGGTGCCTCATCAACAATTAGTTCTAGAGGTAACTGTTTTACCAAATGTGGAGTAGATCATGGATTTTTAATAGGTCAAGAAGAAAGTAAAAAAGGTTCAAACTTAGAAAGCAAAAGGATCAGATGCTATCATGTGGTTACCTTGACATGCAGGGGCGGATTTATCTGGAGCCCGGGGTTCATCCTCACCCACTCGTCAAAAAATTATACGGTGTATATAAGATTAAATTTTTGTTTCATGTGTGTATATTAAATGTTGAACTCCCTTAACACAAACCAAAAACTTAGCTCCTAACCAAAAACTTAGCTCTATAGTAAAGGGGAATCAGTGGAAAGATTATTTTGTGCATATAATTATTTGAATGGAAAATGAAAGCTAAAAGAGAGAAGAGAAAGAGGTACTGGATTCTCCACTTATGCAAAAGCTAAAAGAGAGAACAGAAAGAGGTACTGGATTCTCCACTTATGTTTTTTGTTAAAAGAAAAATGGACATAGAAATAAGACAATGACAAAAAAACTAACCTAAGTGTTTCCTCCTCCGTGTCTTCACAGCTCTCCAATTTCCATAACTGCAACTTCCCAATCACCCTGCCATGAAATAAAGTTAAGAAGAGGACAACTAAGAAAAATGCATACTTGTCAATAGTCATCATGGTAATTTTAATTTTTTAATTCCATGCTCCTTGAAAAGCTGCTCCTGACACATAACATTATCAGGGTGAAAATTACCGGAACAAATCATCTGACCCTGCAAAGATGTCAAAGACTTTGATAACATGTAATTCTAAGGTCAACAATAAAAGGGTTAAATCACACATATCCCAGATAAATGCATAATAGGCGTGTATAGTAAACTGTACTCCCGTTCCAATTTATGTAACACTTTTCATTTCCCGAGATTCAAACTATATGAACTTTGACCAACATTTTAAGATGTATTTTTTCACAAAATTGATATGAGAAAAGTTGCAAATTATAGTAATTTTCATTTAGTTTTCAAATATATAAATTTTAATCTTAAAATATTAAATTAATCTAATCCAATTTAGCTTCAATATTTAGTCAAATTGACTCTCGAAAAGTGAAAAGTGTCACATAAATTGAAACGGAGGAAGTAAATAGAAACAGAAAAGTATTTTAAAAGGCACATTATCCTTAATGCTTCAGCCTTAGCTCAAAATCTCTTTGATAAACTCATTTTTTATCGTTATTTCTGTTTTGTGCTTCAAGCACATGAGTCTTTTGTATTTAAAAAGACAACTGTTGTGGAATATGAATACCTTGAATACTAAAAAGTCTTCAAAACTAACGTCTTTAGTTTTCTTCTTTCGTTATTTGAGTAACTGCCATTCCGTAATTAATTAAGTAATTATTTACGCATTTTTAGACTTTTTAAATTAAGATAAACCAAAAAATAATGAGAAATAGGCAAAAAAAAAAAGGAGAAAAAAGGAGAAAAAAAGATAAATGTGATTCTAGGCCATAGAGAGCTACCACATCACTTTGTCTATGCCTAGCTTTATTATATATATATATATGGATTAATGTTGATTTAGGGTTGTAGCACTAGGTGGGTGCATAACATCATCCATTTCCAACACTAATTCTGATCTTATGTGCGTGTATATATAATACTAATGAGCCGCGGTAAATTGGAGCTTGCTTGATCCAACACTCAAGTCAATAATATCCAATTATTATCAAATAATTATAAGAAAAGAATTGTCAATAATGTAAAAAAGAAAAGGTTATGAGCATTTCTGGCGGTGGTGGTGTGATTGCATGGGTGCCAATAGTAGGTTCGGCCCAGTAACAAGGAAAAGGAAGAGAAAAGAGTGTGTGAGCAAAAAGATGGGCAATTCGCAGGATTGCCCTTCCTTTGGGATGGTCATTAGTTTTTTTGCCCCTCAAAATGTTGGTCTTTAATTTTTGCCCTTGGCATTGTAATCCTGAACTTCGCGTAGAAATCATGAGGATCTAGGTTCGAACCCCCGCTCAAACATAAATTAAAAAAAAAATCGCAAAGCAAGGCTTGGGTCGCGTGTATGCCGAACCCAGCATACACTTGTTATACCCCATTTTAACCGGAGTTAAAGTAGAGTACAACATATTGGAGATTCCTATATTGTTTTGTTTTTAGGAGTCGCCACCTAATTAATTTAACGGTGAATTAGGACACCTAATTTATTAACTAAGGTAAAGCTTAACTGAACCTCCGTTAATAGTCTGCTTAATCAATGTGATTCTAGGTAAGGGTTCTATATTATCCTAAAGGGAAGGGGTTAGGCATCCTTTAGAATCCGTTAACTTACGGTTATCCGGCCAAACTTAGGTTAATTAATTAGGGCTCAATATAATGTTTAAATTTTTAAAAAATGACTTACAAATATTGCTTAGATTTTAAAGGAAAAGTAATGATAGTTAAGATTTATGAAAAAAAAAAAATCACAAGAGAGGACTTTAAACGCTATTTTAAAATAAGACTTATAAATGCTGCTTGGATTTTTAAATGGAAGCAACAATAATACTATTTAAAATAATACTTGTAGAAAATATAATAGCTTGCGTAAAAGAGGATTTTAAATGCTATTTAAAATAAAGCTTAAATATTACTAAGACTTTATATGAAAAATATAATAAATGCTATTCAAGATAAGACTTGCATAAAATTATGATATTTTGCCCATGAATAATAGCTTTTGAGAAAAGATTTAGCAATTTTGAACCTTGAATAAGTTATGTTACATGAATGTAGCAATATAGAAAAATCTAGACTTATAAATAGAATTCCAAATATGTTATATTAATTATGCTTAGCTAAAAATATGCATGTTGTTTCAACTTGAATGAGTTATTTATAAAATATACTTGAATTTATACTTGCATATTAGTGACGTTTTGAAAGTTTTAAGATAGTAAGTATGAAATAGGATTCCCTTAACTCAAAATATATGGTCAGGCGATTTTGTAAATCAATTATTCCGCATAAAATAAATATTAGACATTATAAATAGTTTTAACATGAAAAGAAGGGAATAAAACTTATGGAATTAATTGTTAGTTTCCTTGGATTAACCACCCATTACTAAACTAAACCCACTAATTTTGCTAAGGTTCATCTAAGTTTATCTAAATCAGGAAGAACACAGTAAAATGTTAGTCACATAATACAGATCAAATGAAAATGAAATAAGAAAGAGTAAATCAAATGGGCCCAGCCCGTTTTGGGACTGTTGGGCCTATTCGTTGTTGGGCTTCGGCCCAGCAGCTCTTTTTGTATTGCTATGGATCTGGGCTGCTGTTGGGCCTCGGCCCAGCAAAGATTTATGCACTGCTGCGGGTCCGGTTGCCATTGGGCTTCGACCCAGTAACACCCTTATACATTGCTGTTGTCATGCCTATTGGGCTTTGGCCCAAAATTTATGTTTCCATTTTTTGCTGTAGACAGAGGGCTGGACAGAGAGAGGGGTCATGTTGGGCTTTGAGCCCAACGCCAAATGCGGAAGAAGAACGAGTCTCTCGGACTCGTATGCGATGGTCATGCACAAAACGAAAGAAAAGGATTAGTACCTAATCAATGAGTAAAGGTTAAACATGTAGAATATAAATTCAAAATAGATCAGTAGACTCTGTATATTTTAAGTATACATCATGTATACACACTCAATTAGGCATATCTGTTCACGCAGTAACATATAGGACTCACGCAATAACATACAGGACTCAGCATAGATATAACCCAGACAAGGCATACTTGTAATTTTTCGACACACACAAAACCAAGTAAAAAAAAATGTTGCGGTATATAACATAACAGGACTTAATCTGACTGTATTTATAACATTCAAACATGCACTGGACTCAACCGAGGTGTACTTGCAACATTCGGAATTTATGCGAATCTTAACCGGACATATTGGCATATTTATACAGGTACCGAATCAGATAAAGCACACTGGCAGCATACAAAAACAGGTACTGATCTGAGGCAGGCCACAGTTGTTCACATATGGGTAAACACATAATTAGCAGAGACCCTTCTGAATTTCACAGAAAAGTAAATAAGTGGAAAGAAAATAAAGCAAGCAATATTCCAATTAAAGCAAATTAAACTGGTTTTTAATTACTGATTATTTGGAAAAGGAAGAATTGTTTAAAACTTTAATATGGACAAAATCACAATCAACTATTATCTCAAAACCAATTGTTTTTAGAAAAAGATAGGCTAGACCTTAAAGCTGGTAATTAACAATGGAAAACTAAAACAGGCCCGGCATGAATCCCACCATTATAAACTGAAGCAAGCTAAGAATGGCATGCATCTAAGCAAAACTAACAAACAAAGTCTCTTTTCCCAATTTCAAGAAACACCATTGTTTATGTTCTTGAATTCGCCAAGTCTTACTGAAAACACCCTTCTTGAACTGATAATACTATCTAAATCCTCATTTGGTTTTGGCCTAACATGTTCGGAAACCCCACTACATTCATCATCACTATCAAAGCAAAAGATTGGATTTTCAGTACAAAAATCAGGTGTAAAAAGGATATCTCTACAAAGCGGACAAGTTGAATTTGACAACAGCCGTGTATCTATACAACTTATATGAAAGCATGACTACATAAAGGGAGCAACCTTAATTTATCTTCTTCTGAAAACTCACATAAACAAACAGCACAATCTAATGGCTCTTTCAAACCAACTAAATCTTTGTAGAGAAATACTGGAAGAGAATCAATTAAGGTTTGATCTAAACCTGAATCATGAAGATTAAAAAGTTGTTGCAATTGCCTTTCAGAGTCTCTATTAGTTTGAGAGATTGATGAAGTGGACCTATTTTCCATCAAATACCTAACTAATAAATGCAAGACACCAGAAATAAAGAATATGATAGCTAATATTACTATGATAACAAGAACAGCTAGACTAATTTTATTTCCAGATGATGGTGGTGATGAGGATGCTTTATGGGATAGATGAATATGGTGGTTCATTTATTTTTAGTATGACTGAAATGAGTAACAATTTAAAAAGGGAGAAAAGGGGCTATGTAGGTATGGGTGACCAGCTCAACATAATTTTTCACAAGCATTTACCCAAATAGAAAATAAACAAGTTGGTGACTATTTTAGTATTCCGCATGCAGCTTGTTTCAAAAGAAAAGAGATTCACCCTTTAAATATAATGATTGAAAAGGGTACATTTTTAGATGAGAAGCATTCTAACTAAACAAAATCCCAGCCAACTACAGTTTTGAAACAACCAAACAGCAGCTAATACTTAATGTTGACACAAGGAAAGATTATCCAATTCAAATTGTTATTACGAAGAGGAAAACTGTTGACAGGTTCAAATAAAGAGGTTTCAAAACTGGACATTATCTAACACATAAAGGATCCCATCAACACCCTCTTATGTTTTAAAAGTAGCTTTGGGAATAATTATCTCCACTGAACTTAGCAAAAGGATTCAACAGGTATAAGGTCACGCATTTTAGAGTTAAAGTCTATATGTGGATCTAAACACATAAACATGCTTATTGATCAACAAAAAGAGTAGGGAAGGGACAAGCCCACACGAACAGATTCAAAATGTGCAGAAAGAGGGAAGAAAACTCATGGGCATCTCATATATTCCGAACCAAAACATATATACCAAAGTTTTAATTTTGGACAGAACATCTGGAGGAAAATATGCATTTGGCATGTTCATGTGACACTTTAAGGATAACGACTATATGCAAGAACGAAGAATAGATTCAGATTTAGTAGAAGGTAACAGTTTCAGGTTTAACATGGTGTTGCTCATTCAAACAAGTTGTGATTAGGAAAACAATAAGGTCTAGATAACTTAATCATATTTTCAAGCATGTATGTATGGCACAGTATCTTAACCTTAAAACATATCACACCATTCTCAAATTGAACAAACGAGTTAGACCACCTTGAGTGTAATTTTGTACTAATTACAATACTAGGCAGAACAGACTCAATGACTAAAACATGGTTTCATGCCAACTACAACACTAGACGAATAAACTAACTGACTAAACACAGTTCCCTACCAACTGCAACACAAAGCAAAACAAACTAAACAACTAAACACAGTTCAACTACAATACTAAGCAAACACAAACTAAATAACTAAACACATAACAAATTACTCATGATTGCGTAGAAACTAAAACCAACAATAAATAAGAGGATGGACCAGATCTGGTCAACTTTAGCGAACTTAAGGGATGATATGTATGCGGATACCTATTTGGATGACAATAGACTCATTTGAAATATAAAGGACAATTTGGATTAAGAACACATTAAACCATAATAAACATCAACTTCTAAACTTCATCAGACCAAACTGATACTTGATCTTGCTAGACATGCTTTCAAATGCGTACAACAGTTAACAGAGTACATTATACACGTATAAATAACTGCCAACACATTAAGAACATAAACCAGCCTGAAACAGAGAAGGTAATGACCACACACAGTCTTAAAAATGCTAACCACATGCTTGTATTATTCAAACGACATAACGAGGACCAAATTATCCACTAAAGAGTAAAACATACTAAACTTAAACTAAACAAAAACTAAACCAAATTAATCTAAGCAGAACGGGAATTACATCTATCAGCATTATCACACTGCCTAACTAACAAGCATGTAAAGCATTATAAAACACATAACACCAAGCAGAAAGTGCTCAATTCATGGATAAATAAATAAAAGGGGTGTTGACTGACCTTCTTCGGGTGCAGCGAAGTGAGGCGAAGGTTTCTCCGATTCACGCTCGAACACTTCAAATCTCCGAGTTTGCGGAGACTCGGATGTGAAACAATAACAAGGCCAAAAAAGCGAAAAAAAATGACTCGACACTTTGAATATTAAGAAAACAGTGGGTTAATATTTTAGGGGGAAAACAAAGGCGGTTGGAAAACTCAATGTTTTCAGGGGATTCCCACCACCGAAAAAATTGTTATTTTCCGGCGACTTCGAGGGTTCAAGATTGGTTTTGTAAGGGGATTATTTTGCGATTCCAGGGCTTTCCAAAACTTGTCCTCAAACGATTCAACCCGCCCCTATTTATAGGGTTTTGCTTTGTGTTGAAGAAAAAGCGAAGGAGGAGCGGGAGAGAGAGAAGAGCGGGGGACAAAGGGAAGTGGGGGACAGCGGGGAACAGGGAGAGAACGGCGGTGGTGGGGATGGGATGATGATGAGAGAGGGAGAAGGGAGAGGAAGAAGAGGAGAATGGAGCGGCGGGCGAAAGGGGAAAAGAGAAATGAAGGGAAACCCTATTTTGAACGAAGATGGGTCGGACCCGGTCCTTTGTGGACTGGGTCAAATTTTGGACCGGGTATTAAAAGAATGGGCTAGTGAATTAGAACATGGACTGGCCTAAAAATTGGAATCAAAATATGGGTTGGTCAAAAAATATTTATGAGTTGATTGGACTCTAATTTGGGTTCCGATAAATCAAAATATGGACTGAGCGCAAGAAATAGTTTGGCTTCTAAATTTGAATAAAAGACCCATTTTAATTAACAATATATTGAGTGCGACAAAATATTACCAAAAATACAAAATATGTAATTATTAGGGCTCAGGTAATAAAATTATATGATATTGTAATAGTCGTGCAATAATATTTTAAACAACGAATAACGCCATCCTTTAATTGTGCAAAAATAAAGGCGATGCGTATGCAACAGTTGGTAAAAATGTTGAAACGTAAAATAATAATACTAATAATAAATAAAAGTAACAAATAGCGGTAATAATAATGCTAATAATAATAGTACTAATAATAATAATGATGATAATGGTAATAATAAGAATAATAATATTTAATAATAATTAATAATAATAATAATAATAATATATTAATAATAATAATAATGATAATAATTAATAATAATGGTAATAACGGTAGTAGTGACGTCAGCAAAGATAAAGACAGGATAATGAAATGCTGGTATTAATAAAAGCTAATAATTATAGTAAAAAAAAAATATGCAGATAATTATTATTTTTTGGCAGTCGTCAAAATATTGGGAGCGAAAAAAATGGGTATTTCGAGGGGACAGGCGGGACAAAATTGGGTGTCAACAACACTTCTTAAGGAAAAACTAAAGTTATGTCGGACCCGACATAACTATAAGTTCCGCCTTATAAGGCAAAGTTTATGCCTTAATGAAAAGTTCCGCCTTAGGAGCATACTTTTAGTTATACCTTAACTAAAAGTCTGCCCCAAAAAGCATAACTAAAAGTATGTCCCATAAGGCGAAACCTTTCCTTAAGGCATAACTAAAAGTTTGCCTTATAAGGCAAAGTCTATATCTTAAGGAAAAATTATGCCTTATGAGGCATATTTTTGGTTTTGTTTTCTGCGAGTTTCTGCGAGTATCTGTTGGTTATAATGGCTTATTTACTTTTATTGTTTTCATTTTCATAGTTATTTATAGCAGTTAATTCCCCTTTTACCATGACTTGCTTTGTTATTCCTTGCTTTCATATTGTTTCCGGTATGCTTGATCATATCTAACCTTTTGTCTTGTCTTGCTTTTTTTTTTTTTTCTCTTTCTCCTCCCTTGAGCCGAGGGTCTTTCGGAAACAGCCGCCCTACCTTTCAAGGTGGGGGTTAAGTCTGCGTACACTCTACCCTCCCCAGACCCCACATAGTGGGATTATACTGGGCTTGTTGTTGTTGTTGAGACATATTTTTGGTTATGCCTTAACTATAAATCTGCCGCATAAGGCATAACTAAGTTATGTCTTAAGGAAAAGTTATGTCTTATGGGCAGACTTTTAGTTAAGGCTTAACTAAAAGTCTGTCCATAAGGCATAAGTATGCCGAGTCCGGCATACACGCGATCCAAACCTTGCCTTACGATTTTTTTTTAATTTATGCCTGAGCGGGGATTCGAACCCAGAACCTCAGATATAAGACCATTTTTCAAGCGAAGGACAAAACTTAAAGACCACAAATATGAGGCGCAACATTTAAAGACCACCCCAAAAGAAGGACAATCTGCGCAATTTTTGCAAAAGGATAGGCCTAGTGAAAGAATGGACCAATCCTAATGTGCATTAGATCCAACACAGCATGGCCCAACTAAATATCTCAGTTATGAAAGGGAAAATGTGCAAGTTTTCTTTCCCTTGTTTGGTGTTGAGGAGTGTCTTTAAACAACTTTTTTTAGTTCAATCTCACTGCCAATTTATATCCTAAGCAAATAAGGAAATTGATTTAAGATTATTTTTATATTAGTATGTATAACTATCTTACATATTGGAACGAATTGCTCATGTGGTTATATTCTGAAGTAATTTGGTGAGGCGCACAACCCATTTAAAATGAAGTCACTTGTTAAATTTTTCTGTATTTTTGTCCCGTTAGGGGTTACTTTTCCTTTTCCCCTTGTGTTTCTTTTTGGGATGTCGAATCTTTTTTCTGTAAGGGGGCAAGGCATATTTCTTTTGCGTTACTGTGTTGCCTACAAGAAGTATCACACTATAGTGTGCAAAAGGTATTTTGTTAACTTTTTTTTATGGGTTTTTTTGGTACCCAAATTCACTTTTTGGGTCATTTAATTTGCGCAAATCATGCAAAGATGCCAAAGACTTTTGATAACATGAAATTCTAAGGTCATCAATAAAAGGGTTAAATCAAACATATCCCAGATAAATGCATAATACGCGTGTATAGTAAACAATACTGCCCTCTGTCCCAATTTATGTAACACTTTTCGTTTCTAGAAATTCAAATTGTACGAACTTTGACCAACATTTTAAGATGTAATTTTTCACCAAATTGATATGAGAAAAGTTGCAAATTATAGTAATTTTTATGTAGTTTTCAAATATATAAATTTTAATCTTAAAATATTAAATTAATCTAATCCAATTTAGCTTTAAAGTTTAGTTAAATTGGCTCTCGGAAAGCAAAAAGTGTCACATAAATTAGGACGGGTGAGTAAATAGAAACAAAAAAGTATTTTAAAAGGAAGATTATCCTTAATGCTTCGGCCATAGCTCAAAATCTCTTTGATAAACTCATTTTTTATCGTTATTTCTGTTTTGTGCTTTAGCACATGAGTCTTTTGTATTTAAAAAGACAAGAGTTATGGAAAACTGAAAAGTCTTAAAAACTAATGTCTTTAGTTTTCTTCTTTCATTATTTGAGTAACTGCCATTCCCTAATTAATTGAGTAATTATTTAGGCATTTTTAGACTTTTTAAATTAAGATAAACCAAAAATTAATGAGAAACAAGCAAAAAGAAGGAGAAAAAAGATAAATGTGATTCTAGGCCATAGAGAGGTACCATCACTTTATCGATGCTTAGCTTTATTATATATACAGATTAGTGTTGATTTTGTGTTGTAGCACTAGCTAGGTGCATAACATCATCCATTTCTAACACTAATTCTGATCTTAAGTACGTGTGTATGAGCCGCGGTAAATTGGAGCTTGCTTGCTCCAATACTCAAGTCAATACTATCCAATTATTATGAAATAATTATCAGAGAAAGAATTGTCAATAATGTAAAGAAGAAAAGGTTATGAGCATTTCCGGCGTTGGTGTTGTGATTGCATGGGTGCCAATAGTACCAGTAACAAGGAAAAGGAATAGAAAAGAGTGTATGAGCAAAAAGATAGGCCTAGTAAAAGAATGGGCCAAGCCTAATGTGCATTAGATCCAACACAGCATGGCCCAACTAAATATCTCAGTTATGAAAGGGAAAATGTGCAAGTTTTCTTTCCCTTGTTTGGTGTTGAGGAATGTCTTTAAACAACTTTTTTTAGTTCAACTCACTGCCAATTTATATCCTAAGCAAATAAGGAAATTGATTTAAGATTATTGTTATATTAGTATGTATAACTATCTTACATATTGGAACGAATTGCTCATGTGGTTATATTCTGAAGTAATTTGGTGAGGCTCACAACCCATTTAAAATGCAGTCACTTGTTAAATTTTTCTGTATTTTTGTCCCGTTAGGCGTTACTTTTCCTTTTCCCCTTGTGTTTCTTTTTGGGATGTCGAATATTTTTCCTCTAAGGTGGCAAGGCATGTTTCTTTTGCGTTACTGTGTTGCCTACAAGAAGTATCACACTAATAGAGAAAGAATCATATCTATTTATTAGTAGTAGAAATTTAACATCAAGTGCATTTAGGCATATATAGTTTGAACTTCATGGAAAAATGATGAAAGTTCAGTCATATATTGCCAGAACAAAAGTAACTAAAATTCATGACATGAACCTCTAATGGCTGAAGTTCAGTCATACTTGGCTTGAACTTCATGCAAAAATGGTTGAAGTTTAATCATATATGGCCTAAACTTCATGCAAAAATGTTTGCAGTAGCTTGCTTTTAAATTGTCCGAATTTATGTTTTGGCAAGCCAAACTTCAAATTTATATGTCTGAACTTCTCATTCGCGCGTCTGAATTTGATAAGAAGACTAAATTTATAGAATTTTGAACGGCTATAACTTAAATGGGGTTTAAGAATGTCTGCGCACTTCACCCTTATATTATTCTGGATCAATCAAAGACCAAATGAGTTAAAGAGTCCAATACAAATAGTCAAATATCCAACAAGCTGTGGTTTACAGAACAGCCCGTTAAATTAGTATAATTGGTTTGGTAGACTCCAACTTTTTTCTACAAATAATTTGTCTAGTCTACGCAAAAAACTGAATGAGAAATTACATGAACAGATGAAACACTTGAGCATAGGAAATTTTAATTTTAGCTAACTTCAAAGACAACAGTAACAATTATATTTCCGGAATAAGTTTGAGTCAAACGATATGAATTCTCCCTATTTCATTGAAATTTCAATTCATGTCATCATCACATCAAATAAAATAAAAGGTAAAAAAAATTATATGCAATCATATATATCTTCAACCAATAAAATAACAATCTCTCCGTTTGCATTTACTTGTCTACTATTTCAAAAATAAATTTTCACTTACTTGTTCACTTTTGCATATTAAGAGAAAAATAATTTATTTTTATTTTTTATTTTACCCTTATTATTAATTACTCATTCCAAATCATTTTTCAAATCCAATACAATTATACACTAATTAATATGGATATTATAGTCAAATATACACTTCATTTATTATTTCTTAAGGGATATGCAAAATCTATAGTGAATAAGTAAAAGTGAACGGAGAGAGTAATTTAATTTCAGTATTAGTCCTGAATATCTCACATTATCTCGTCAAATTTGATGTTATGTTATTGACCTTCCAAATAAAATAAATTCATATCAATAATTATAATCCCGAAATAATTTATTTCGCTCACCAAACGAGCCAAAATCTAACTCTGCCGCGATCACACGGGGCTTTTACTTTTTATTTACTTTAACATTTATAGTAGGTAGAAAATGTGTAGTGAAGTGCAGGTTGCCACGAAACATAATCAGTCACAATGCTGCAAGTATATTGCTTACTCAACAGCTGTTTGCTTCAATTAAATTTTTTTGTAAAAAAACAAGAGTTTACTTGGTCAAGGCACATAGGGACAAGAGGAGCCTTGTTAAAAAAAAAAGACGCGTAGAGCGCGGAAAAGGACGCGTGTCTGCTTAACATACCCTCACTAATCTGTCGGTCTGAAAAGTGAATAGATTGATCTTTAGGAGCCAACGACTGGCTAATTACATTAATTCACATAGCAAATTATACTCCTTACATCGATACGATTTGACTTCACACATTTCTTAAAAGATTAATAAATCAGACGATAAGTTTATTATATCATTCCTAATTAATATAAATCATTTTAATATTAAAAATAAATAAAAATAATTAAAGCATTAAAAATATTAGTAATAACAACATATTTCGCATAATCTCATCAGGTGGGGTCTGAAAAGGGTGAAGGTACGTAGACCTTATCTCTACCTGATAAATAAAAAGATTATTTCTCATAGACTCCCGATTCAAAAGAAAAATAAAAGTGGACTTTATTGTTAGTATTGTGGATAAATTAAAATGGCCGGATAGAGTAAATTACTCACTATAAAAATTATGGTAAATTGCTAAGTACTCCTTTATCATTTTTAAAAAATCTCAAATTCGACCTTGGTATGAAACCGTTCTTTATAAGAAACGCTTCACCATTAAAATGAGACATTTCAACTCAACTCTGGATTAATATGCCCTAAAAACTAATATCTAACACTGGACGGAAAGAAAAAAAAGGAAAAAAAAAACTTAAACTACTCCGATTAGTAATTATTCCCTCTGTTTCGATTTATGTGAACCCATCTGACTGGGCATGCCATTTAAGAAAAAAAAAAGACTTTGAAAACTTGTGGTTCAAAATAAGTCTTGAATATTTGTGTTGCTGTAAATCATTTCATAAAGTGAATTTATTTTTAAATTAGAAAAAAGATCATTTATTTTGACATAAATTAAAAAAATAGATTTATATAAATTCAAACAAAAGGATTATATAGTTTAGTAATATTAGTACCCCTACTACTTAGAACTACGACATGTCGACATGTAGTACTCTACGCGTCATAACATGTGTTATGATAACAATATAGAGCCCGTTTGGATTGACTTATAAGTTGTTTATAAGCTGTTTTCAGTTTTTTTGAGTGTTTGGCTGGTCAGTTTAAAGTCATTTTGTATTTAAAATAAGCTCAAAAAAATAATTGATCCCATTTAACTTAACTTATTTAAAATAGCTTATAAGTAAAAAAATAAATAAGTTAGATTACTCCGACTTATTTTTTTGTCACAGCTCATAGGCAAAAGCCCATCCAAACAGGCTCATAGTTGGCGGCTATTGGTAAGTGAAATGTGGCGCTGCCGTATATGTATTTTTCTAAGTAATATTAGACGGCTCTCTTTTTGAATTGGTCGTCATCTATTATTCCCTACTACAATACAAAATTCCTTTTACTCCTTGCTCTTTATCGTTTGCCACCCACGCTCCAATAATTCTCCCTTATTTCATTTTCTGAAAGTTTCCAATTTTTTTCTTTTCCAGAAAACATAGTAATGTTGGATCGAAATTATACTTTACACTACTAAATTGTTAATAGATTATTTTTATGCTAAGTTACTAAAATTTGGTATTATGATTACAACCAATTTTGGCAAAGGTAAAATCTAAATGAATCTTATGGTACAAAATTACGCAAGTTGTAGTACAAAGCAGTAGCTAACACGTGTCCACAACATGCGTGGAGTAGAGAATAAACAAGGATTACATCACTCCTAACAAAACGGCCGTTTAAAATCTGTAAATCCAAAGCCGGCAGGCCCGGCAATCAACACCTCTAAACCGCTTTTGTCTACCGCGTGCCACGTAACATAACCATTTCTCAGTTGTTATTATTACTCTCTCTATAACTTGGGCGGCGCCTTCTCACCTCCAGTCAAACCCCTTGTTGACCGTGCCCCTGCCCCTGCCCCTGCCCCACACCCCCGCTTTACTCTCCCTTCCTCCCTCCATTATTATATAAACAACTCCTAATGGTTCAATGTTAAAAACAAACCATCCTTTGTCTTCCACATAGAATTTTAAACAGTATTGCAAAAAAAAAATATATGGCTGTCAAGGATAAGACTAGTAATAATGTGAAGGCGAATGGAGTTAAGGAGGTTCACTTTAGAGGTGTAAGAAAGAGGCCATGGGGTCGATACGCAGCTGAGATCCGTGACCCGGGTAAGAAGAGTCGGGTCTGGTTGGGTACTTTCGACACTGCTGAGGAAGCTGCGAAGGCTTATGATGCGGCGGCCAGAGAGTTCCGTGGGCCTAAAGCCAAGACGAACTTTCCTTTGCCGTCTGAGAATCAGAGCCCGAGCCACAGCAGCACCGTGGAGAGCTCTAGCGGGGAGACTGGTGAGGCGCGTGGTGTTCACGCTCCGCCGGAGCTGGATCTCGCGCGTCGTCTTGGTGAAGGCGGCGTCTGTGCTGGTGGAAACGGGTACCCGATTTTCCACCAGCAGCCAACGGTGGCCGTTCTACCAAACGGCCAGCCGGTTTTGCTTTTTGATTCTATGTGGCGGCCAGGTGCTGTTAACAGAGGTCAGTTGGCTTACCAGGTAGCGCCTGTAGCGATGGAGTTTAACGGTGCTGGAGCTGTTCCTAGTGTGTCGGACTCGTCTTCTGTTGTGGAAGAGAACAGTGTTGTTGGGAAAAGAGGACTTGATCTTGACCTTAACCTTGCGCCACCCATGGAAGTTTAGTTTAATTTGATGACGACGATAATTAATCAGATGTAATTTTGTGAGAGAGTGAGAGTACTAATGGCTGATTTTTGTATATACGCTAAAAGGATCTGTTTGCTTTTTGCAGCTGAGGGGTTGTTATGATGTTCTCTATGCTGTTTCTACCATTTGTAACTCAAAATCCTTTTTTAGACCTTATGATTAATGAGAAATTCGTGTTTTCTCAATTTTTATCTAGTGTTTATCTTCACTCTATTTCTCAGCTACTAATGTGCAAGCATGTTTTTTTTTGTCTTTGTTCTGTTTCTTCCAGATCCGGCGACCTATTATTAATATATTTCATCATTCCAGTTCTTTAAGATCTTTTAATTATTATTAAATGAAGGCAAGTAATGATGGATAAGATTCATTAAAACTGCACAAGCTTCAAATTTAGAGGTGGGTGGTGAAGTTTCCCCACTAGATCTTAAAAATGGCAATTTTTCAATTGAGAAAAATACTTTTAAGTTGCCGGCCAAATCCGAAACCAATTTAAAAAGACATCAAAAAATTGTAAAAACTACGTAATATTTTGTGAGATAGAAAAACTGGAAAAAGCATTTCAACTTCCATCCAGATTCATATTTTTGGTTGCAATGTCAAAGTAGGTGGTGTTTTGGCCATCTATGAGACTAATGAAGAATTTGATAAATAGAAAAATACAGTTTGTTAGTAGAGTTTGGTACAATATGTTAATGTCCAAGAGTAGATCGATATGAAAGCGCCATTGTAGCAGGTGTCAATCCTGAGATGTGAAGTTGCTCCACGAATCTGACGGCAAGAAAGAGAGGTGAACAGATAGCGAATTTTATAGAATTAAGTTAAACTCACATTTATAAACTATGTTTTTTAATGCTACGTTATACTAAACCTGTCAACCGGTCCGATTTTACCGGTTTAAATCGGTAATCGGATCGATAAAATCAAAACCGGTTCAACCGATTCCGATTAATCGTATATTTTGTATCGATCCGGTTTCAATACTTTTTGAAACTGAAACCGGTAAACTGGTGGAATTTAAAAAAAAAAAGTTTGTAGCCGTTGCGGATTGGACTCAAATTGGACCGCTGGGCAGCGGTTCATTTGCAAAAATGACCGTTGCCAAACGGTCCCCAACTCTTTTTTCCCCCCAAATTCTCCAAACTTTTTTTTTAACACTTTAACCATCCCCTACCTCTATATAAACCCCTCTCCATTTCCATTTTAATCCACACTAATTCATTTTCTCTTTCTCTCAAATTTTAATCAATCAATTATAATTATTTTGCAATAATTAGCCACTTTAAATTTCTCTCAAATAAATATTATAAAGTCTTATTATAGTTTCAATTATTAATTTTGCAATTATAATATTGTTGGTGATTTTGCAACAATCCGAAGTAGCTTTGGTGGATTTGCAATTATAACCGCCTTCACTTTGTTGGAAATTAGTCCGACAATTTGGTACCTTCGTTCCAACTCTATCTTTATTTTTCGCAATTTAATTCTAGCAATTTAATTTGTTAAAATTCATTTTCTTGTGATTTATTTGAGTGTGATTTAAATTAATTCTATTTAATAATGGCAAAGAGATTTAGACGTGGTGCCGGTAGTAGTGGTATTGTTAG
Source organism: Lycium barbarum (assembly GCF_019175385.1). Lineage (NCBI taxonomy): Eukaryota > Viridiplantae > Streptophyta > Magnoliopsida > Solanales > Solanaceae > Lycium > Lycium barbarum. The sequence goes on from NC_083347.1 coordinate 13,833,284, forward strand.
GCGTGGGCTTAATGAGGAAACATTTGTGGAAGAAACACCTAATTTAGGTATTGATATTGGTGGAAATAATCCACTTTTAGGTCATGAGGCAATGCAACAACATTTTACCGACACTTTTAATGAAATTGATGATGATGATGATGAAACACAACCCCCCGAAAATTCCATAGGAGATACATGTCCTGCACAATCACATACACAAGACAAACCGTCTAGAACTCGTAAGCCAACCGCTAAAATTTGAAAATTTATGACTAAGGATAGGGAAAACCAAATAGTTACATGTACCCTATGTGGACAAGTATTTGCTTTTAGGCAAGGAACTAGTAAGGATGGTGGAACGGGTACACTAAATGGTCATATGAGAAAGAAATATATGGATGTTTGGGGAGAGCAAACGGGTTCAAATGTGGGGGTATTCAAGTGACGATAGACCCACGAACCGGTAGAAATTTTAAGTATGACAAGAAAAAAAAGTGTGTAGAAATAGCTAAAATGGTAGCTTATGATTGTTTATCATTTTCCTTTCCTTCGGGTTTGAGATTTGTTACTTACATTCAACGTTGTTATAATCTGTTATTTTTGGGTATTCCTAGAAGTACTTGTAGAGCGGATGTTATAGATTTGTATAAAAAATATAGATTTTATTTACGCCATGTATTTAATTCTTTAAATTGTGATGTTTCTCTTACCGCTGATTTGGGTCTTAGTCTTAATAAGTTAGATTTTTTTGCTATTACATGTCATTGGGTTGATGACAATTGAGTTATGCAAAAAAGAATTATAGCTTTCTTATATGATGAAGGAAAAGGTCGTCACGATGGAATTTTTTTTGCAGATTCAATGTCTACTATTATGAGATTTTTTAACATTTATAGAAAAACACTTTGTATTGCTTTAGATAATGCTTTTAATAATACAAAAGCGATTGGTCTTTTAAAAAGAGAACTAAACCCTCCGTTAAGAAATATTTTTCATGTAAGATGTAGTTGTCACATTTTAAACTTAATTGTTAGAGATGATCTTATGCGTTTTGACGATTCTATTTAAAAAGTTAGAGACGTGGTTGCGTTTCTTTTTTGTAATGCTAATAGGGGAAGAATTAGAGATTAGAATGCTTGTGTGGAAAATAACCTTAGACCTAGGAAAATTCAAATAGAAATTGAGACTAGGTGGAACTACACTTACATTATGTTACAACAAGCATATGAGTATAGGATTCCCATACAACAAGTTCACAACAAATATAATATTAATAGTGATGATTGGTTAAATTTTACGGATTGGGAAGATGTTAAGGAATGTGTTGAACTCTTAGAAAATTTTTATAACGCAACTCTTGCTTTTTCTAGACAATTCTATCCCACGATAACCGAAATTTTAGCCTACTTTGCAGAAATAGCTAGAGTTTTACAAGAATATAAATATAAACCCGGTTATCAAGCCGCTATTTTTTATATGACAACAAAATTTAAGAAGTATTTTTTTTTCATCCCAACTTTATTTATATTGAGTTCTCTTTTAAATCCCTGTTTAAAAGTGTCTTATACTAAAGCATTGGTTGGTCAAATTTATACATTTTTAGAAATTGAAGAGGGAGTTCAATCATTTTTAGCTGAATCCGAAACCGCTATTGATGATGAGTTTAGAAAAGTTTTTACTCATTATTCTAGTTTGGAAGAACATGCTACATCCGTTGCTCCACGCCCTACTACTTCTCAAAGTAGCAAAAAGGGCTTGTCGGGTTTAAAAGTTTACATTCACATCCAACTCCTTCTTGTAATGCAAACTTTGATGAATCCCTTTTGTTTGATGCGGCCAAATGTGGATATCAAGGAACTAGATGAGCTGGACGTCTTAGCATGGTGAAAGAAATACAAGGCAAGTCATCTGATACTCTCAAGAATGGCTCGAGATATCCTTACGGTTCAAGTATCAACCGTGGCTTCGGAGAGTGCATTTAGCCAGGGAAGACAACAAATTGGAGATCATAGACACTCATTATCCAGCTTTAGCTTGCAAGTACTAGTGTGCATTCGCGATTGGATTAGATCGGAGAGACGCAACCAAAACTTAGAATTGGAGGAAGGCAAAGAGGAAGAGATTGAAGATTTGTTAGCAAGTGGACCGGACCAAATGGAAGACTTTGAAGATATCTCCATGGCCGAATATGATATGAGGGAAATTAACCAAATGATTGAGAATTGGTGATTTTATTATTCTACTATTTCTTTGCAACTCATGTATTATTTACAAGTTAAAGAAAACTACAACTTGCAAATAAATGTTATCCAAGAATGAATAAAATATATGGCTCATTGAGCTTTTTTCTATTTACCTGTGTTCATATTTTTACTTATATTAAGTTAGAAATATACCTAAAATATACTAAGAATATACTTATAATATATATTAGACATATAACTTAAACATATATATATATATATACCTAAAATATACTAAGAATATACTTATAATATACATGATACATCTACTTAAATTAAAAACTAGAAAGTTATATACTTGAAAAATAACTAAAATATACTAAGAATATACTTATAATATATATTATACATATAACTTAAACACACACACACACACACACACATATATATATATATATATATATAATATACATGATACATCTACTTAAATTAAAAACTAGAAAGTTATTATACATATAACTTAAACACACACACACACACACACACACACACACACACATATGTATATATATATATATATATATATATATATATATATATATATACATACTTATAATATACATGATACATCTACTTAAATTAAAAACTAGAAAGTTATATATTTGAAAAATAACTAAAATATACTAAGAATATACTTATAATATATATTATACATATAACTTAAACACACACACACACACATATATATACTTATAATATACATGATACATCTACTTAAATTAAAAACTAGAAAGTTATATACTTGAAAAATAACTAAAATATACTAACAATATACTTATAATATATATTATACATATAACTTAAACACACACACACACACACACACACACACACATATATATATATATATATATATATACTTATAATATACATGATACATCTACTTAAATTAAAAACTAGAAAGTTATATACTTGGAATATACTTATAATATATATATATATATATATATATATATATATATATATATATATATATATATATATATATATACACGTATATGCTGTATTGCTGACTTGCTGTTAGCCTGTTAGTTAGTAAATATATAAACTTTACTTATAAACTTATATAACATATGTAAATATACCTACAATATACTAATATATATATATATATATATATATATATATATATATATACTATACAAAAAAAAAAAGAAGTTTTGGACATTTTGAACCGGACCGGTTCCGGTTTGGGCTTTCAAACTAGTAAATCGAAACCGGTGTCACGTTTCGATTTTTAAACCGGAAACCGGCCAATTTTATAACCGATTGCCGGTCTGGTTCCGATTAAAACCGGTTGACACCCTTACGTAATACGGTCAATTAAGTTGTAAAAGCTACCAAATGAATCCAAACAGGGCTGACACATTTTTTTAAGATCAAAATAAATGAAAAGGGAGGGGGGAAAAATGTTAATGTGCATATAAATAGTTATTTTTTTTGGGTAATAAATAGGTTAAAGTTTACTAGCAATGATTGCACAATATTTATAATAGCACTATATATGATTTTATTTGACATATTGTATTTACTTAATTATAGTAAAATAATTATATATTCCAGTTCAATTTTTAATTTGTATTTATAAATCTCTGTCTAAATTTTCGTGTCATATTTTCTGTTTAGCTTGTTAAAAAAAGAATGTTATCTTTATGTAAATAGAAATAACTTAATTTTAAATTTGTTGCCTTTAACTTTAATAAAATGTTTAGGCCATCTCCAACCCACCCCCATTTTTACCTCCGAACTCCATTTTGGAGTTAAAAATGGAGGAATTTTGATCCAACCCAGCTGCAAATTTGCCTCCATTTTGGAGGGCGAACAGTGTCATTTTGGAGTGACACTATTAATCCGCTCCATCACTATTCCTTATTATTTTTTTTTATTTAACTCTTTTAATTTATCATATTATACATACCTAGTTATGTTTATGTAATATCTTTATAATATTAATTTTACATCTTAACTTTGATGTATAATTTTGATAAATTAATTTTCGTGCATATATTATTTTTATGTAAAATTGAAAGTTAATAGATCATTTATGGGAGCATACTAGATGGAAGTTGAATATTTAAGTAGTATTTAAACTAAATTTTACCATAGTGTAATATATATTGAATTATCCTGTATCTCAATGATTTCACTTTTATTTGAATTATCCGTTAATATGTATAATCTATAATATTTGTTTAAAAATTATATTATTTAAAAATTTATGGTATAAAATAATTTTATTTTCAATGGTTATATAAGAAAGAAATATGAATTATATAGGATGAATATGTAAAAAATAAAAAAAGATAGAATTTGTTTAATGGAAATAAGAAAATAAAATTTAAATAAAAGATAATAATATAATATAAAAGAGAGAGAAGAGTATAAAAAAAAAGTTTTTTTTTGGAGTAAAAAATGGAGCAATGGTTGGAGTTAGCTTACTTCATGTTGGAATAAAGTTTTAAAGTGAATGATTGGAGATGGCCTTATAGCTACACGAATATTTAAGATTTATTTTAAATTATAAATTTTAATTATTTTTTAAAAAGAATAAATTGTGTCTACTCAATAGTGACATATAAATTAAGACGTAAGAATTTAACTCCTCCAATTGATGAAAAAATAAATATTTATCATAAAATATACTCAATCTGTTTCAATTTATGTGAACTCATTTGACTGAGTACGACATTTAAGAAAGAGTGAAGACTTTTGAAACTTGTGGTTCAAAATAAGTCTTGAATATTTGTGTGGCTGTAAATTATTTCATAAAGTAAATTTATTATCAAATTAAAAAAAAAATCATTTATTTTGACATAAACTAAAAAAAAAATTCACATAAATTGAAACAGAAAAGAGTATATACCTATTTCCTCAAACAAATGTAACAAGTCACCGACGAAGAGATAAGGAGTTAAAGGCAGACAGAATATGCGTCCCCATCCCAATTGCAATTGGTGGTGGCAGTAGTAGTATTAGGTAACAAAGCAAGTAAAACACTGTAATATGAATTCCGTGTGGAAAGGGTACATGTCGTGTCTAAGGTGGACGGCACGTGTATTATTCCTGCCGTCCATCTTTATTTTAGTTTATTAATTAAAGAAGAATCATTTGGATATTGGGGAGGGAGCGTCGAAAGTGTGGATAATACTGTATGTTCGTAAGAAGCAAGGAAGGAACGAGACAGCGGGTTAATAGGTCCCACGTTGTTGGACTTTGTTACTTCCTTCGCCGCCGCAATTTGTGGAATATATTTATCTCTTTTCTTTCTTTTATGAAACCGTTTCCCCATGGGTGCGCCATGCGGCGGCCATGAGGAGAGTGGTTATTATCATTTTTGTATTATTCGTGTACAAGTTACGATTTCAGGTAACTAGCTGGACAGTAAATAAATGGTTGGTGAGAATATCCTTCAACATATATATTGGCATATTCCAATAAATGTGTCTTCTGATTTACTCGGCCCTTTTGGGTCTGTTTGAAAAGCTACAGCGTAAGTAGATATGAGTGTACTTATATAATTTTAATACATTTGTCTAATCAAATACAGTAATAATTTAGTTAATACTCTCTCCGTTTTAATTTATATGAACTCATTTAACTGGGCATGACATTTAAGAAAGAGGGAAGACTTTTAAAACTTGTGGTTCAAAATAAGCCTTAGAAAATTTGTGTGGCTGTAAATCATTAATAAAGTGAATTTGTTTCCAAATTAGGAAAGAGGTTATTCATTTTGGCACGAACTAAAAAAAAATAAGTTCAAACAAATTGAAACAGAGGGAATATGTAATTTGATGTAATTAAAGAAAAAATAATTACACTTTTCAATTTTCAATGAGGTTGAATTTTTTTTAGATAATGTACTTATTTGTTCAAATACCACGATCAATCCACTCCGACTATATTATGGGTGCGAAATACAAATAACTCGTAGATTATAAAATGTTGACAAAGATCCCCAGCAACAAGTTTTGTAGCCATAAAAATTAGGATGATGATGACATAATGATTTTCCAAGCAAGTCCATAAGTGTTAATGATGGTGATATGGCACTTAATTCGAATAATTAAGAGATTGTTGGATATATTGTGTGCTGACAAATTAAGTTTTTTGTGTGTGTTGGTATTGTTGTGTTAATGATGGTGATATGGCACTTAATTCGAATAATTAAGAGATTGTTGGATATATTGTGTGCTGACAAATTAAGTTTTTGTGTGTGTTGGTTTAGCGTAACAATACGTGGATTGAAGAGAAAGGAAAAAGAATAAAATTATTGATAAAATTTGGATCTAACACAACATATGCGTAAGGTGAAAGGGTTGAAACTTCAATCATAAATCTTAAAATCAACTGTGTATTCGACAAAAAATCTTTTTGCAAAATGCAAGGTTCTTGAAGGAAAATTCCAGGAACTCGCTCTATCATAATTTATGTAGAATTTTTTTCGAGATTTAAATATATAAATTTTGATTAATATTTAAAAAGTTATATATCAATTTAACTCTAAAAATTAGCTAAATCAATTTCTCAAAACAAAAAAAGCGACATAAATCGATACAGAAGGAGTAATAAAATTCGTTAATGTATCAAACAATAATTTTTTGCTCATCTGAAATTTCATTTAACTCTAGCAATTTCTAAAAACTCTTTTAGCTAAAATACCAAAGCGGTGACAAAGATGCTTACAACGACACGCCCGCTCGAGTGCGTGAGAGAAAGGGAAGTGGGGGGCGGGGACAAAAAGAGGTACAAGAAAGCACGTGGGAGGGTGGTGGGTACGGCGCAGAATCGCGTGGGTCATAGAGGCAACGTGTCGACACATTGAAATCAATCGCCGCCTTGCCACCTTTGTTTTTTTCCTCACAAAAAAGGTACGCAGCACGTGGGTCCCACCACCAGGGGCAGAGCTAGAATAATGCATACTCCTTCCGTTTCAATTTATATGACATTAAAGTGCGAATTTATTTTTTAAAAAAATCGAAATGTTATCTAACACAAGCCATAATATTTGTGTAGTTATAAATTATTGTCTTCGTCTCAATTTATGTTTGATTTGTTATAGAGTTTAAAAAAACAATACTTTTGAAATTTTGATCCAAAACAACCTTAAATATTTATGTGATTATAAATCATTTTATAAAATTAAATGGTCTTCAAATATTAAAGATGACATTCTTTTTAATACAGACTAAAATAAATGTGAAAATAGAAAGAGTATCTCATAATGTTATATTATTTTTAAATATAAAAAGCAACATTTTTTTTTAAATCAAATTGAAAGAAAAACATGTCACAAATTGAGGCAGAAAAAATACATGTCTAGAGTCTAAATAATTATTAAGGGTGAATATTTTAAAAATCGGAACTTATAAAATTAATTTTCTGTCTATACATATCAGCGGTGGTGGGGGTTTAAATGAGACAATTGAGTATTTAATCGACACGTCTCACGTGAACACTGCCATTAAAAGACTGCCATTTGCATTGAGTGAGAGAGGCCGGGCGGCTACGGTTGCCCCCACACCTCTTTTTCTTCCTTTCAAACTAAAGTGCTGTCTGTCAGATGGATATATATTGTTTTACTTTTTTGAAAAGTAATAGTCAATGTGCTATCACATTGACTCGATCCAATCAAATAAAGTTTTGTTTTTTTGTTAAATGAAATGGTTAAATAAAGTAGTGGGTAATATCAGATGAGCAGATCATATCCACATTAATTATTACTTACTCCGTCTTAATTTGTTTGATATTTTTAGATCTTCGATAATCAAACGAGTTAATTTTTCTTTGCAGTTTTTTCTCGTAATTTAATATGTTATCGATCAAACGAGAATCTTTTCAATATGTTAAATTATTACTTATGATGACTTATAATGCTTTTACATAACTTTCAAATATATAAATTTTATTTTGAAAATTTTAAAGATTCTATGTACAGACACACGATTAAAATTTAAAAATTGACACTCAAAAAACGAAAAGTGTCAAACAAATTAGGATAGAGGGAGTAGTAGTATTTTATTTAGGTAGCATTTTAAACCCTTAATTATTGTTAAATTCTGATTTTGACCCTTGTGAATATTTGATTAAGTACGTTTAATCTTCTTTGCAGTTTTTTTTCCCGACTTGTTTTGAGTTGTTTTTCTAAGCCTAGGGTCTATTAAAAATAACTTCATTACCTCACAAGATAGGGATAAAATCTGCGTACACTCCATCTTTTCCAGATCCCACTTGTGAAATTACACTGAATATGCTATTGTGTATTTAATCTTCAATTAAAAAGACGTATGTGTTTTTAGATCTTTTATGTAGAAAATATATATGCTATATCTAGAATGTTTTTAAAATTATATTATCCTCAAATATTTGTAACAATACAAGCTTAACATTATATATGAATAATTAAGTAGTGCAATGGTTGGTAATTCGATAAACTTGTGTAGAGTCATAGGTCGAAGGTTTAATGTGTTTAGCCAAATATTATAATGATAAAAAATAAAAAATAAAAAAATAAAGAATTTGTCAATTATTGAGGGACGACAAGTGCTATTATCCCACTATATTGTTATCCTATCTACTCTGAACACAACACTCTTCACTCTAATATCTGATACAAATGGATTTAGGTTGTAGTCCTTTGCCTAGCTCGCAGTCCTTGACTGGATCCAAAGTTTAAATGTGTTAAACTTTGAATTATATAGAGTTTTTATTAGTATCTTATTTAAATTTTATCATTATTGTGTTTTACTTCAAAAGAGATTTATTAGTAGAAAAAAAATTCTTTTTGAAAAAAGATTCTATTATATTATTTCTTTTCTGTAAGAGAAGATTTATTCTTCTCATTCACAACACAATAGCATCTACAATGTAATCATTGAAAAGTCTTGTTTAGAAGGAAATTATTTTCTCAATAGGATTTTATGCTTTATATTAATTTTTTCAATATGTAGGTCATTTGACCAAATATTAAATATTATGTTTCTTTAATATAGTTTTTGTGTCGTCTGATTTATCGCTACTCAAGTTTTGCAATTATTTGATTCCGCATGACACCCTGGTTTTTTTAATCTAACAATATATTAGAGTAACAATGGTAGAAGAAATATTAAAGTAAAGATTGAAAAAAAAAATATTGAAAAATTACATCAAAAGTTAAAAACTTGTACAGTAACAAACACCATTTCTAGAAAACTACGAATATTACTACTATATATAAAGGGCAATGTAATGAATTTTGTAGTGTTTAGTTATATTATAACTATTTGGCTGGCCTAACCAAATTGATTTGCTCTTTCAAAATATCCTTAGAGTTGTCATTTATTATTTCATGCATCAAAGTATATCCCAATAAATCAAGATACTTTGAAACCCTTTTTGATAAGCACATCTTTTTTATTTGTCTTATTTTTGTCCCTACTTTATTTCATTTTTTACTTAGGTTGACACAATCAATTTGGTCAATTTAATCAATTTTGAGCCCTTTAAAATGCTAAAAAAATTGTTAATAGTGATGATGTCATCTAATAAAAATAACTATGCACAAAGATAATCTAAAATAGTAATAATAATAACTTTGAACAGAGACGGATCTAGGATTTAAATTCTAGGTGTTCAACATATTAAATTTTTAGTACTAACCCATTATATTTCTAAAGTTATGGGTTCAAATTTACTATTTATTGTAATTTTAGTAAATTTTTACACATAAATTTATACCCCGTATTGAAAGTTTGGGGTTCAATTGAACCCCAAGTTATATAGCTCCATCCACCTCTGACTGTGAAGAACACATTTGGTACCAGAAGAGTCCTCTATCGATCAAATTTTCTTTAGTAATTCTTAAAATACCCTTAAATTTCTCTTGATCTTATTTTAGTAAAAAAAAAAAATATTCTGAAAATGTAAAGTTAGATTTAACACAACTGTACAATAGAAACTAATTTTAAAACTTTTTAACAATTAATAGATTAAAATCTTAAAAAATAAAAGAAAAGGAACCTTTAAATTTTATTCAATTTGTTTAATTAAGTGGGATATAAAAGAAAAAAGATGCTTACCAAGTTATAACCTCCTCAATTCCAGAATTATTAAATATTGATAATCACATCTTTCTTTTCTTGGAAATAATTTAATTTGTCAGAAATCTTGTAATCCTTAATTGGTTTAGTAAAGAAATTTTCTTTTAAGAATAAAGCATCAATGAGTTAATGACAAACTAAATCAATTCTTAAACTAAATCAAAGAATTCAATTTATTTTGAATTTCATCTACATCTAGACTTTAGTCACCATATTTGTTTTAGCATAAACCATCGTCACATGGAATTATGAGTAGTTAATCAATGAATAGCAAAACATGCTATTCCTACCTCTAAATATGCTCACAAATTCATAAAATATAAAAATGTCCATCTCAATTTATGACTATAGTCAATTTGAAATCATTCTGCATACTTTAAATTATGTTATTAAACATCAAGTTGTCTATGTCTCTTTGATTCCTGTTTATCCCTAGCAAACTTGCTTTCTTATAACAATTCTTTTAGTAAATTATCTAATTATATGATCAAAAAGCTTAACTAATGAATAATACATGATTAAGAAGCGATCATTTTAAAAGAGTTGGGCCTAAGAAACGTACACATTTTTTTTTTAATTAAAAAATTATGAAGTGCATTATTATCTTGATCTTGGGCCTGAGCTCAGCACGGGCTTCACTGGACTACTATAGATATATAATGGCGCAAATCATCTTATAATAGTTGAAATAGTACAAAAGGTGAGAGCGAGCACTTGTTCATTTTAACCAAAACCTATTGTCTAGTGATAATGGTTCAAATCTTTTACATAATAGGTGTAAATTCAATTCTGATTGTCTCTCTTTCTTAATCCCCACAATCATCCATGAAGTTCTCCTAGAAAGCCAAAATTTAGGCTAAAATATTGAAAGTTAGGGTTGTTGTCAAGTGAAACTTCAGAAAAAATGCTTGAAGTTTAGAATATACCCTGAACTACATGAAAAACTATCTGACGCTCAGTCATATATAGTTTGAACTTTCGTGCAAAAATGGTTGAAATTATTTGGTTCCAAATTGTTGAAGTCTGACTTTGATAAGCCAAACTTCAAATACGTACATCTCAACTTAATACCTTTGCTTCTCTAGTTGATTTAAAAGCGGTTGCAAGTCTGGCCATTGTTTAATTGAGAGTCTTGAAATCGGCTATTTGTGCATTTGTTCTCTCTCATTTGTCCTTGTAGCCCATTGTTCCTATTTTCATAGCCCATATTCAACCTATTCAAAGGGCCTCCTCTCTTCGTAGACCGGCCCAAGATAGTACCTACCTGCCTACATTAGTAAAAGAGATGGTTCTAGATTTGGGCTTGGGCTTTTACCACCAGCTTGATACGTGTTGATGGAGCAATTTGCACGACTCTCCCTATTTTGGGGTGGTCTTTAATGTTTGTCCCTCAAATTGATGGTCTTTAATTTTTGTCTTTTCCCTAAAAAAGTGGTCAAAAATATTCTGAGGTTTTGAGTTCGAAATCCAGCTAAGTAAAAAATAAATAAAAAAACAAATCGCAAGTCAAAAGTGTTGCAAAAATTATGCCTTAAGCATAACTAGGCAGAGGTTATGCCCAGTTACGCCTTAAGACATCACTAAGTTACGCCTTAAAACATAACTAAGTTAAGCTTAAAGACATAACTTTTGCCTTATAAGATATTACTTAGAACTACTGAAGTTATGCTTTATTAGGCATAATTTGCCTTGAGACATAACTAAATTCTGCCTTACAAAGTAGAATTTTTGCGAAATCTCACCTTGCATTTTTTTTTACTGAGCTGGGGTTCAAACCTGGAATCTCAGGATATTTTTGCCATTCTTTTAGGCGAAGGGCAAAAATAAAGACCAGCAATTTGAGGGACAAAAATTAAAGACCAGTGCCTTTGAAGGGAATTCCGCACAAAAAAATGGGGTTGATGGTCTAGGTTTGGAAGCCCAAAGTAGGTTATCCAAACGTTTTAGGCCCATACGGAAGCCAAGAAAATATTCGTTTACGTAGATAAATTCTCCAAGGAACGAAACAATGATTTTTTGGGTAGTTTACGTAATTTATTGCTGATGTCCAAGTTGGTTCCTTCAATTATGAAGCCACGTTTTACACATTCAGTTACAACATCTTATCAACAACTATATCCTTCAGAAGTTTAATACAAGATCATCAAGCAACTGTTCATACATTTTGAGCTGCAGTTGACGTCAAAAACATGACATTTCCACTGTCTGGATCATCTAGGAATTCATTTATTTCTTATTGGATAAGTTTCAAGCAAAATCTTTAGTTGTATCACACCACCAACTTTCTTGACCTTCCGGCAATTGGTAAAAGTGGCGAAGTCATGAATTTCGTCAAGAATGTTCAAGATTTAATTTTGTCAAGGGTGTGCACGATTTAATTTCATCAAGGTGTTCACAATTTAACATATATTCATAAAAAGTAATTTTTAACATGTATGTGTAAATTTTAAGATGCAATATACACAATTTAATTTTTCGATGAAGGATGTTCAACTGACCACCCTTTGGTCTATGTTGCTCTGCCACTGCTGGGCTTATGTCAACCGCCATACATATTTAATCTTACGACTTTGCATGTACCTATTTTTTTTTGTAAACAATTTCCCTGGACTGATCAATGCGATCTCCTTTGTGAGGAGGCATCCCTTCTCCCGAAATTTGGCACTGGTTTACACTCATCGCTTTTAAAATAAGTTCATGTGCAGTACCATTAGAAAATCTTGTAAGGAAAACCAATCTGCTCGTTAGTAGAAAGAACAAATGGTAACATGATGGTTCCTCAAATTCAAATTGTTATATATGTGCTACTAATGCAAGTATATATTTTATCAAGACAATGTACGTGCTTTAGTCTAAACTTTATATGTGCTTGCTGAAAGAAGAACAGGTATAAAATAATTATAGTTGTTGGCTGTTTAACGAGGTTGGTATTTTAAGACTTATTTCACTATATTTCTTTCTTTTATCACTATTCAGAATTCTAGCCGCGAAAAGATTTGTAAATTAGTGGAATCATGGACAAGGACCAACCAACTCAATAGGAATTAATTAAGATCCATAAACAAGTGTTAGTAAGAATTAGTAGTAAATACTTCTCTCAATTTCTGAGGTGATAGCAACTAGCCAACTACTATTGAACTAGTACTCGACTTTTTTAGTTTTTGCATTTTTTTCTCCTTTCATTTGTACGTCTACCCATACTTTTGCTATTTTATAGAAGTCCGAAAAAAATATTCTATGATAAGAAATGTGAAAAAGTTGATTGATTCAATCTTCATGAATCAAGAAAATAGGTAGGAACACATGTATAACAGAAATTCTCGAAATCCCGGGATTCTTGAATATTGGTGCTGAGCTAATTATATCGCAAAGTCAAATCTCTTTGATTAATAACTTAAAATCAAATAAGTTTATCGCTTCCACATATTCATAATAGACAAATAAATTATTGTACAATAAATAATACACCTCAAAAGTGTTGGTTTCAGAAGATGGAATATCTAATACAATATTGTTTTCTCACCAGAAAAACTCATTGAATTGTTGCGAGCTGAATAAATGGGGCCCGCGTTTTGAAAGAACCGATCTGTTACCAAGTCATCTTATTGGGAATAAGAAGAGTATCTCTCAATACTCAAAGTTTCACATCTGAAGCTAGTTGTCTACAAACGGCTCGAGTTTTAGTAAACGCGACATGAAAGAAATACCATACAAGCGATATTTCCAAAGGTGGCTACACGTAAAATTATACACGAGCAGCGGTGGAGTAAATACATAAGAGGTGTTATCCGACATCCCTTCGTAAAAAGTTTTCTTTATATATGAGTAAACAATTTTTATTTCTCAAAAAATAACACACACCAGAGATCTAGATTCAATCTCATTTACAAGTCGAATTGCAATTATACATTGCTTGTCTAAAATTTCATGCGCCACTGTATATGAGAAGACTAGTGTGCAAACTAAGGCAACTCAAGGAATATTGAGCCATGCCCCAGCATAAATTAAAGTTTACTTGAGTGCTATAGTAGTATAGTATGGGGCTATTGTCCCGTTGGCAGCACTCATTCATATCTTTCATAAAACCAACAAACGAGAATGAACATCTCTCTAGTGATGGGGATGGAGCTATAGCTTGGAAGTGAATATATATGTGATTGGATGAGTTAGTAGGTCATAGAAATGGCATGTGGGGGACCTCTTAATTATTATACTATATTACATACATCTACATAAAATTAAAAAGCACAGGTCACTTTTAGTATAGGCTGGCTTCTCCCCACTTCACATACCATTTCTTGTGAATCTATGACAACAATTCACCAAACCCTAGAAAGAATATTGGCAATTAGGGTAGCAGCTCTACCCTATATAGATCAAGCTCAATTATAGTCCTTTATCTACCCTACCCCCCTTGCTGTATTAGTACCCTTCCTAGGAAACATAGAATATGAACATACAATGTGCAATCATATATACAAATCAGCTCGCTTACTCGTGCTATGTTTGGTATTTTTTTTTTATGAGCATGGTGTCCGGGTAGCTTACACGCACCTCAACTAATTTTAAGAGATGTATATACCTGTTATTTATCACAAGCACAAGTATCGGGTAACTCTGACCACTAAGCTTAGACAAATGAGAAGTGTTGGAATTTGAACACAAGACCTCAATCGTGATACCAGAGACGGACCCAGGACAGAGTAGTGGGGGCACTACTGTCTATGGCTACATAAATATCGAATTTTTTTGAGTGGAGATGCTGGAATGGGAATCGAACCCCGCATTTAAGGATCATTTGTGCACCCGATACCCATTTGTGCAGTTACCCAGTCTTTGTGAATGAGGGTGCCAATCAAAATACATACCTCGTGTTTAAGATACTAGTTTCATGAGGCCCGGGCCCAAGTTCAAGATATAAAAATAGACATTTAACTTAAGAAATATAATTTGTATTACACTTTTTTGTGAGCATATAATTTCTTTACTCATAGATAGAAATATGTTTATTTTGATGTCTTTTAAGTTTTAATTTCATTTGTAATTTCATGTGGCAAATTTTTATGCTATTAAATAAGATGATTTAAATATAGTTTTAGATGAAATTAAGGAAAAATTAAATTCATCAAAATGAACCTCGAGAATAATTGATTCTTCATATACAGTTTATGCTCAAGAATATTTATTCTCAATTAACCAAATACAGTAAGAGATTTGAAAGATAATTCAATCTTGATTGATATCACTGCTTTCATGTTCAACACTCTCAATAGTTTCTACTTTTAGGGATGGTTTGGTATGATGGATAAGCAAAAATAGTGATGGGATAAAAATTTAGTACCACCTCATTCTTTGTTTGGTTACTAATCGTGGGATAAGTTATCTCAGGATTAAAATAGTGCTGGGATAACTTATACCCATCAGAGGGTGGAATAGTAATCCCGGGATAAAACAGTGAAATTGACTAAAATAGCTATGAGGTTCTCAAAACCCTTTTTCTACTACATAAGGTGGAGGGTATTTTTGTAAACAAATAACTTTTTCTTAAAAGTTATGCAATGCATGTTACTTTTAATACAACAAACCAAACAATCAATAAGAAATAATATCAGGATAACTAATCCCAACATAAATAATCCCAGTATAACTTATTTCAACATAATTAATCCCATCATAACTTGTATTCAAACCAAACAACCCCTTAATTATTTGTAAATTGTAATATATCATAGAATTTCAAAAGTGATGTATAAAATTGTCCACAAATCATCTGACAAGTGAACCGTGGACCATGGAATTCCAAACAATTTAATCCACCAAAATTCCAACCTATCTTTAAAATACCAAATGTTGTAAATATTATATTGTATGTCCATTTTACTTGGCCACAAAGTTAGTTTGGTCATTAAGTTTTTATGGCTTGTCTTAAAAGCCTTTTTCAACTATAGCTTGTCCTAGAAGCATTATGGCTTGTCTTAGAAGCCTTTTTCAACTATGGCTTGTCTTAGAAGCCTTTTTCCTTTTCTATATATAGAAGAGCTTGTTTGTGTTGGAAAATATAGAAAGGAATACACAAAACAAAAGTTAGAAGAAACGATTAATATAGTACTACTGTTTCCTATCTCTCTCTCTCCGTATATCTTTTGCCTTTTAATTTGAAGCTTAGTCTTTATTTTATATCACGTTATCAGCACGAGACTCTATCATCTCGAGCAAATACTTTAAAAGCCTCGAAGGTATTGACTTTCTTTTTCCCTTTACTAATGGCAAATCTTACTAAACTTGAATTTGTAGCCTTAGATATATCCGGCAATAGCTATATGTCTTGGATTCTTGATGCCGAGATTCACCTTAATGCGATGGGTCTGGCAGACACCATCAAAGATAAAAATAAGGCATCAAACCAAGACCGTGCCAAGGCAATGATATTCCTCCGCCATCACCTTGATGAGGACTTGAAAATGGAATATCTCACTATTAAAGATCCTCGTACTCTGTGGAATAACTTAAAAGATAAATATGACCACCTGAAGATGGTCATACTTTCACAAGCACGTTTTGATTGGCTCCATTTAAGGCTACAAGATTTTAAATCTATTAAGGCATATAATTCTGCCATGTTTAAAATTATTTCTCAGTTGAAATTATGTGGTGAAAATATCACTGATCATTATATGCTGGAGAAAACATTCTCCACTTTTCCTGCCTCGAGTATGCTCCTGCAGCAGCAATACCGAGAGATGAAGTTCAAGAAATATTCTGATCTAATCTCATATCTTCTAGTGGCTGAACAACATAATGGATTATTAATGAAAAATCTTGAAAGCCGACCCACTGGTACTGCCTCATTCCCTGAAGTGAATGAGGCAAATTTTCGCCATTCTAGGCGTGGAAGAGGTCATGGCCCCAGTCGTGGTCATGGCCATGGTCGAGGGAGGAATTTTAATCATGATTCTCGTTTTGCACCAAATAATACCCTTCACCACCAGCAGTGTAAAAGGAAGGATGAAAAGCATGAAGCTGTGCAAAAGAAAAATTCAGAAAATAAATGCTTCCGATGTGGAAGAAAGGGGCACTGGTCACGTACCTGTCGTACGCCAAAGCACCTAGTTGAGTTGCATCAAGTCTCCCTCAAAAAGGCAGAAAAGAATGCCGAAGCAAATTTTATTTCTGAAGATAATGTTGAGCCCATGCATTTAGATGTGGCAGATTTCTTTGAACTCCCTGAAGGAAAAATAGATCATCTGATCGGTGATGAATCTGTAATAGTTTAGATATTTTCATCCATGTTGTTACTATTAGCTATAATAGTTATGTTTCCATAGTTATGTAAATAAAGTTTGTGTAATGCTTTGTATAATAATAATATCTACTTTCATGTTCACTTTGTCTATTCTTTCATTTTGAAGAATCTATGGAAATTTCTCAAATTTTATTTGGATCAATGACCAATCATGAAGATATTTGTGTGATTGATAGTGGAACAACGCATGCCATATTCAAAGATGAGAAATACTTTTCCCACTTGCGTAGAAAAAGGGGAAATATTAATACAATTTCTGGCAATTCGAAATTGATTGAAGGCTCTGGAAGAGCTACTATATTTCTGCCTAAAGGGACGAAACTTGTTATAGAAGATGCATTATTCTCTTCTAAATCCCCAAGAAACTTGTTAAGTTTCAAAGATATCCGTCGTAATGGGTATCATGCTAAGACATTAAATGAAATAAATGATGAATATCTTGCCATTACAAAGAATGTCTCTGGCCAGAAATACATTTTGGAGAAATTACCAACTTTGTCTTCTGGTCTATAATATGAAAAAATTAGTACAATTGAAGCACACTCGATCGCAAACCAGAAGTTTAATGATTCAAGTACTTTTGTGCTTTGGCATGATCGAATAGGTCACTCTGGATCAATAATGATGAGACGAATTATTGAAAATTCAAATGGGCATCCACTTAAGAACCTGAAGATTCTTAAAAGTGGTAAATTTTCATGTGCCGCTTGTTATTAGGGTAAATTTATAGCTAAGCCATCACTAATGAAAGTTGACATTGAATCCTCTGCCTTTCCAGAACGTATACATGGGGATATATGTGGACCTATTCATCCACCTTGTGGGTCATTTAGATATTTTATGTTCCTAATAGACGCATCTTCAAGATGGTCTCATGTGTGCCTCCTATCGTCTCGCAACTTGGCGTTTGCGAAATTATTGGCACAAATAATACGCTTAAGGGCATAGTTTCCGAATTATCCCATTAAGACTATACGCCTCGATAATGCCGGAGAATTTATGTCTCAATATTTTGATGATTATTGTTTGTCAGTTGGGATAAAAGTTGAACATTCTGTAGCACATGTTCATACCCAAAATGGCCTTGTTGAGTCATTTATTAAACGACTACAATTGATAGCAAGACCAATACTTATGAAAACATGGTTGCCCACTACCGTCTAGGGTTATGCTATCTTATATGCAACATCTCTTATTCGTCTCAGACCGACTCATTAAAATAAATACTCCCCGTCACAATTAGTATTTGGTCATGAACCAAATATTGCTCATCTCCGAATCTTTAGCTGTGCTGTATATGTGCCGGTAGCACCACCACAGCGCACTAAGATGGTCCCCCAAAGAAGGTTAGAAATATATATTGGGTTTGAATCACCCTCTATTATTCACTATCTTTAGCCATTGACGGGAGATTTATTCACTGCCCGATTTGCAGATTGTCGATTTGATAAAAAAAAAAATCCATAATTAGTGGGAGAGAGAAAAGAAATCAAAAGAGAAATTGAGTGGAGAGTTCCATCACTGTCTTATTTTGATCCACGTGCCCCCATATGTGAACAGGAGATTCAGAAGATCATTCATTTGCAAAAAATAGCAAATCAAATGCCAGACATATTTACTGATTTGAAGAGGATAACGAAGTCACATATCCTTGCAGAGAATGTGCCTATCCGAATTGATGTCCCAAAGGGACAATCTACTCGTGTCATAGCCTCTGAATCTTATACATGCCTGAAGCGTGGTAGGCCATTGGGTTCTAAGGATAAAAATCCTAGAAAAAGAAATGCGAAAAATGATCAAAATGACACTATGAAAGAATATCATAAAGATATTCAAGATCTGATTAATCCTGATATTCTTGAAGATATTAGGGAACCCGAGACTCAAGTGAATAAAGAACTATCATTGAGTTCTTCTGGTGATGGGCTAGATTTGAATCGATCGACGATTATGGTGGATAATGTTTTTGCATATAATGTTGCACTAAATATTATGAAAGACATTAAGGACCAGGAACCTCAATCTGTCAAAGAATGTCGACAAAGATATGATTGGCCAAAGTGGCAAGAAACAGTTCAATCAGAATTGAATTCACTTGTCAAACGTGAGATTTTTGGACCTGTAGTCCAAACGCCTAATGGTTTAAAACCAGTTGGCCACAAATGGGTTTTTGTGCAGAAAAGGAATGAGAGAAATGAAATTGTGAGATACAAGGCACGCCTTGTTGGACAAGGATTCTCTCAACGAACCGGTATCGACTATGAAGAAACATATTCACTCGTTATGGATGGCATAACATTTCGATATCTCATCAGTTTAGCTGTACATGAAAACCTTGAAATACATCTGATGGGTGTGGTTACAGCTTACCTTTATGGATCACTTGATAATGAAATCTATATGAAAATTCCTGAAGGATTTAAAATGCCTGAAGCAATTAGCTCAAAGTCTCAGGAGATGTATTCAATCAGATTACAAAGATCGTTGTATGGTCTAAAACAATCAGGACGCATATGGTACAATCGCTTCAGTGAGTACTTGGTAAATGAAGGTTATATAAATGATGGCATTTGTCCATGTGTTTTTATTAAGAAAACAAAATCAGAGTTCGTTATAATTGTTGTTTATGTTGATGACATAAACCTAATTGAAACTCCAGAAGAGCTCCAAAAGGAGATTGAATATTTAAAGAAAGAATTTGAGATGAAAGATCTCGGAAAAACAAAACTTTGTCTTGGTTTGCAGATTGAACATTTGACAGATGGGATCTTTATCCATCAATCTGCTTATACCGAAAAGGTTTTAAAATGATTTTACATGGACAATGCGCATCTTTTAAGTACTCCAATGGTTGTTCGCTCACATGAAGTGAGTAAAGATCCGTTCCGACCTCAAGAAGAGAATGAAGAGCTTCTTGGTCCTGAAGTACCATATCTTAGTGCAATTGGTGCACTTATGTATCTTGCTAACGCTACAAGACCTGACATAGCGTTCTCTGTTAATTTTCCAGCAAGATATAGCTCTTCTCCTACATGAAGACATTGGAACGGAGTTAAGCATATATTGCGATATCTGAAGGGAACTAGCGATATGGGTCTGTTTTATACTAACAAAGTTAGTACAGATCTTGTTGGTTATGCAGATGCAGGTTATTTATCTGATTCACATAAAACTCGATCTTAAACAGGCTACTGTTTACATGCGGAGGTACTGCTATATCATGGAGACCGACAAAGCAGTCCATTGTTGCTACTTCTTCAAATCATGCTGAGATAATCGCTATTCATGAAGCAAGTAGAGAATGTGTGTGGTTGAGATGAGTGATACATTTCATCAGAGAAATATGTGGCTTGAAGTATGATACAAAAATACCCACAGTATTATATGAAGATAATGTTGCATGCATAGCTCAATTAAAAGGAGGTTTCATAAAAGGAGATAGAACGAAGCACATTTCACCAAAGTTATTTTTCACACATGATCTCTAGAAGAATGGTGATATTGATGTGCAACAAATCCGTTCAAGTGACAATCCTGCAGATTTGTTCACCAAATCTTTGCCAACTTCAACTCTTGAGAAGATGATATTCAAGATTGGAATGCGAAGACTCCGACATCTGAATCCTGGTCTTCGTCACGGGGAGTGAAATGCGCGTTGTACTCTTTTTTCCTTAACCAAGTTTTGTCCCATTGGGTTTTCTTGGTAAGGTTTTTAATGAGGCAACTCTCAAAGCGTATTACTAGATATGTGTACTCTTTTTCCTTCATTAAGACTTTTTCCCACAGGGTTTTTCCTAATAAGGTTTTAATGAGACACATCGTCTATTAATGGACATCCAAGGGGGAGTGTTGTAAATATTATATTGTATGTCCATTTTACTTGGCCACAAAGTTAGTTTGGTCATTAAGTTTTTATTACTTATCTTAGAAGCCTTTTTCAACTATGGCGCCTTTTTCCTTTTCTATATATAGAGGGGCTTGTTTGTATTGGAAAATATAGAAAGGAATACACAAAACAAAAGTTAGAAGAAACAATTGATATAGTACTACTGTTTCCTATCTCTCTCTCTCCGTATATCTTTTGCCTTTTAATTTGAAGCTTAGTCTTTATTTTATATCAAACTATATATCCTTTCCTTTTTTTTTTTGTTGCTAAACCCAGCTATCCTCTTTATTCTTTTTCCTTCACTTGAATCACCTTCACTTGAATCACCTACTCCTTTATATCTTTGTTTCGTTTTCTATTTTGGATAGTTTTTGCTGGTTTACTTCTTAAATAAAGCACTACATTTTCTTTGCTGTTCTTTAATTATTAGAGAAAAATTTAACTTTTTTTTCTTTAAAATAAAAATAAAAATTAAGGGTTGAAAAAGACAAAGAATGAGACCAGACCATCAAAGTCAAACTCAGTAAATCAAAGCCCAGATTTAAAGAACTATAATTTATTTTTTACTTTCACTTATAAAAAATATTTTTTATTGGCTTGATAATTTTAAATGGTGAAACTCTAACTTACTTCCATTAACTTCATTCAAAGGATAACATATTTTTTTCCAAAAGAAAAACGAAAATGCGGCGAGCATGGAAATGAAGAAGGAAGAGGAAAGAGAAAATGAAAAAACTTAAAAGAAGAACCGTAAGAAAGAAAATGAGATATGAAGAAAATTAGAGAGGTATAGAGTTGTTAGGTGGGACCAGTAACTCAGTTGTCTAAAAGTAACATTGTCTCACACAACTTTACATGGAGTAAACTTTTTGCACAGCAACATCCGCGTGTAGGCTTCCTATAGAACCCTTAAGGACTGTGAGGACGACCAAATATTAGGATCAGCGCTTATATATAATAGTACTATACACATCACATATATACATGTTTTTTTCCGAAGTTACCTTGGGCATTTGACCCCCCTACTCTAGGGGTAGGTCCGCCTCCGCATGATTCTCAACACTTCATTAATTATTAGACCACACTCTTGAGTGTCATGTGCTATGTTTGGTATTACTTCACTAGTCCTTAATCATGGTGAGTGTATATGCATATATAGTTAGGTCAAAGTTTCAAATTTCATCCAAAATCCGATCTCCTGAATTCCTAGCCTATAGAAAGAGAGAGAATTTTTTTTTTTACCTCTTAGCTAGCTAGGTTTGGATACTTGCACCTAATTAGGGTAGCTAGATAAAAATTTAAGTCCATTGGAATAGGTTTGGTATGACGGAGTTAATATTGCATGGCAAAACTTTTTCCTTGAAATATTTTTTCAAAAACTGTTTTCCTATATTTAGTTGGCTTAGTGTATTTTTCTTTTGAAAAAATCTATATTAAAAGATGAACGATAGTAATAATAATAACAATAATATCTCTAATTATTAGTTGGAGAAGTAATATGAATTTAAATGTAAAATTAGTTATCAGGAACACAATCACCAAGCAACATAAAACTAATTTTCTGAAGTCGAGAGAAAATTTATTGCCAATTGACCTAAGTGAAAAGCAAAATAGGGACTCTTTCAGCTATGCTCTGCTCGCACGATAGTTAACGTGCACCGGAACTAGTACAACCATAGCGAAAGGCCGAAAAAATCAGAAAAAGCAAAAATCGTAGCCACAAGGACAAGGACGTGGACGTGGACGACCTCAAAAAGTACCAGTGGTTACGTTTGGTAGCTCAGTGGGGACGCGCATACCATCGAACCTGTTTACGAGTGATCCAGTTGAGGGAGTTGAGACCGTACCTCAAATTGGTGCGAGTACTACACCAAATGGGACTGGGGATGACACTAACTTCGGGGTAAGTAAACAACTTAATCTTACTCCTTCTCAGATCCCTAGTGAGAGTGACACACCAATTAGGGATTGGGGAGCTAATGGAATAGGGAATTTGTCGATTAGGGCTCCGAATTAGGTGGTTGGAGCTCCAGATGTTGGACTTGCAATTAAATCGAAGGAGGTGGAGATTGCCCAGGATGAAACTAGTCATATGGAGGAGCAAGGTCCTACACGAGTCAATTATTTTAAGAACAATCGTTCTGCTGCTTCAGGCATGCCTTTGAGCATTATATCTCCCCACGTGCTTGAGCGACAACTGATTGCACAACTTGAGAAGACTGAGGTTGATCAGAGATTTAGAAATGGAGATGTGCTTTGATAGCATATTTCCTAGGGGAAACTCCAGGCTATAATGCAATGTGCAAGTCTGTTTTGACTACATTGAACAAAGTAGCCGATCCTGATGCATTCTATCATGATGAGGGCTATTAAGTTATTAAGTTTCAATTAGTTGAAAATATGAATGAGATTTACTACTCAGGTACTACGTAGTACCCTACTTTATTAATAACTGACCTATCATCTTGAAATTATAGAGTCCTAGCTTTGACTTTAGTGTGGAATTTCCATCAGAAATACCTTTATGGGTAATGTTTCCGAAGTTACCTATGAGTTATTGGGCTTATGGTTCTCTATGTAAGATTGCTAGCTTGGTGGGCAGCTCTATCTTTGCGGATGAATGCATGTCTAAATAGGCTAGGATTTCATATGCTAGAATGCTGATAGAAATTGAAGTCACTAAACCATTACCTAGTGAAATCTTCATTATTGATCACAATGGGGAGAAGTTTGCACAACCAGTTGAATATGATTGGAAGCCTGACTTCTATGATCAATGCATGATAGTGGGACATAAATGTGCTCCAAAAGTTGGTCAACCTCACCCACCACCTAGGCCAGCTACGAGAAGAAGCCAAGGTAGAGCAATCACACAGGAATGGAAGAATAAAAGGCCTGCAATACCTACTCAGGTGGGGGCTCAGACTAATTCAGGGATAGTGCAATAAGAATTACTCAAACTACCACTATGACAGGGGTAGCACAACAACAAAGTACACAAGTCAAGATTCCCGAGAAGGATACTGGACAAGTCAATGGGGACAAGCAGGAAATTTGTAATTTGAAGTGTAATTTGAGTAACTTTCCTGTGCTTAATAAGGGAACAACTCCTAGAAAAACTCTAGTGACTAAAGGGAGTAATGAGGGATGTGCACAAGGTACTAGGCCTCCTGATATAGCAGGACCTTCCAGTGTTGCATCATGAATTGGTTGTATTGGAATGTTAGGGGTGTAAATAAAAAGGTATAAGCAGAAGGAACTAAAGAATTATATAGCTAGTAGGAAGATTACTTTTGCTTGTTTAGTAGAAACTAGAGTAAAGTCCTATAGGGCTGATGATGTTCTTAATAAATTGGTACATAAATGGAACAGTTTACATAATTACTCTCAAGCTGTGAATGGTAGGATTTGGGTGTTGCGGAATCCTAACTACTATGATGTACAACTTTTGGAGGAAAAAGCTCAGTTTATGCATTGCTTGGTAAGACACAAGTCAATTGATTTTACTGCATATGTCACATCAGTTTATGAATTCAATAGTATGGAACAGAGAAAATGCCTGTGGCAAGGACTAAGCAGGTTGGCAGTTGGGATCTCAAAGCCTTGGTTTGTATGGTGAGATTTCAATGCTGTGTTAGGCTTGAATGACGGAATTATGGGGAATCCTGTGACTACAGCTAAAATTCATGATTTTATTGACTGTGTGTAGACTGTGGATTTACCAGAATTAGCATGGAAGGGTGAATACTTCTCATAGTCAAACAAGCAGGCAGGTAATGATAGGATTTGGAGTAGAATAAACAGTGCTTTTGGAAATTCAGAATGGATGATGCAGTGGGGCCATGAACAGACTGAGTATGATGTTCCCATGATCTCTGATCACTCACCTATGATACTGCAACCATGTTCAACACCTCAAAGTGGAGCTATACCTTTTAGACTCTTCAATAAATGGGCTGATCACAACTTCTTGGAGACCATTGTTAGCCAAGTATGGAACCAAACCTTTTCAAGATGGAAGATGAGAGATATATGGCTAAGCTTAAGGGTCTGAAACCTCACTTTAAGGATCTTAATGCTAGAGAATACAAGAACATTAGGCAGTATATTAATAATGCTAGAATGGAATTGAAAGTGGTACATGCAGCTCTAACAACACAATGCACTGACAGCTTAGTGGCACAAGAAAGAGTTTTGGTACAACAACTAGAAAAATGGACTATGGTCGAGGAAAGTGCGATGAAACAAAAATTAAGAGCAAACCGGAGTAAGCTTGGGGATAGTAGTACCAAGTACTTCTCAACAATTATGAAAGAAAGAACTCAAAGGAAAATGATTACAGAACTCATATCTCTATCTGGACAAAAACTACATGATCCTAAGGACATTGAAGATGAAATTATTGCTTTCTACAAGAGTTTAATGGGAACATCAGCTGGCTCTCTTCCTGCTGTTAATAAGAGAGTCATGAAACAAGGGCCTGTTTTAAATCACTCTCAGCAAATGGATTTGTGTGCTGATATTACTGATCAGGAGATATGAGAGGGTCTTAATGGGATTGAAGATGATAAAGCTCCAGGCATTGATGGGTATAGTCCTCACTTCTTTAAGAGGGCATGGACAATTTTTAAGTATGATCTATGCCAAGCTATCAAGGAGTTTTTTTTAGACTGGGAGAATGTGTAAAAACATAAATTTCACTACAGTCACTTTAGTGCCTAAGGTGGCCAGTCTAGTGACAATTAAAGACTACAGACCTATTGTTTGCTGCACAATTTTGTATAAAATCATCTCTAAGGTACTGAGATCTAGAATGCAAAATCTTATGCCTAGTATAATTAGTGAAGCTCAGTTAGGATTCATCCCAGAGAGAAGGATATCTGATAACATTATCCTAGCACATGAGTTGATTAAAGCTTACTTTAGAAAACATATATCAACTAGGTGTATGGTGAAAATTGATTTGCAGAAAGCCTATGATTCTGTTGAGTGGGTGTACTTGGAGCAGATGTAAGAGGAATTGGTTTCCCCACCAAGCTTAAAAAGTGGTTGCTGCAATATGTCACTACCGTTAACTATACTATCTTAGTTAATAGTTCCCCTACTAACCCTTTCAATGCTGCTAAAGGATTGAGGCAGGGAGATCTTATCTCTCAATTCCTCTTTTCAACAGTGATGGAGTATCTGAGTAGAAGCCTGGCTAATCTGAGATCAGACAAGGACTTTAAATTTCATCCTAGGTGTTCAAGACTGGGCATTACACATCTCAATTTTGCTGATGACCTGTTGCTATTCTCCAAAGGTGACCTTCCTTCTGTAACTGCCATGCATAGAGCTTTTGTGCTATTTTCTAATGCCTCAGGTTTACAAGCTAACTTGTATAATAGTTATGTATATTTTTTTGAGGGGTGGGGTGGGGTGTTGATGTGGCTGAACAAAGCATGATACTTCAGCTGTTGGGTTATTCAGCTGGAACATTGCCTTTTAAGTATTTAGGCATCCGACTGGCTACCAAGAAGTTGACTTTGATTCAATGGCCACTATTGATTGAAAAGATTACCAAAAGGATAGCTTCATGGATTGTTAAAAAGCTTTCCTATGCAGGAAGAATTCAACTAGCTAGGAGTGTGTTATTTGTTATACAAGCTTACTGGGATCAACTGTTTATACTGCCTGCTCATGTGATCCAAGCCATTGATTCATACTGTAGAAGCTATGTGTGGTCTGGAGTAAATGTAATCACCAAGAAAGCCTTGGTTGCCTGGGAAAGGGTCTGCTCACCAAAATCTGGGGGGCGGGGGGGAACCGACCTACTATTACTAAGTTGAGTTGGGACTTCACACATAAGCAGGATAAACTATGGATAAAGTGGATACATGAATACTATGTTAAAGGCCAGACTATTACAACTATGTGTATTTCTCAGCAGGCAAGCTGGATGGTTAGGCAGATAATTGCAGCAAGCAGAACTCTTGATCAGGTATCAGTGATTACTCAGCCTAATATGAGCGTAATTAGAACTATCTATCTACAACTTCTGGGAACTTTGGAAAGGGTCAGCTGGAAATGTCTGATCTTTCATGATGATGCAAGGCATAAGGCAATGTTTACAATGTGGCTATGCCTTTATGGTCGACTGCTAACAGATGATAGGCTCCTCAAATGGGGGATAAAGGTGGAACTTGTATGTGTCCTTTGCCAGTCTCATGGTGAAGATAGAGCTCATTTGTTTGTAGCTTGTCCTGCCACACAACAACTCTAGGGAAGGTTGATGAATTGGATGCACAAGCCTGTTTGCTCTTATCAGAGATGGACTCAACAACTAACATGGATACTTAAGTGTGCTAAAGGTAAATCCCAAGGTGCTCAGGTCATGAGAATGTTTTATGCTGAAGTAATCCATTCCATATGGATTGAAATAAATCTGAGGATATTTGAAAAGAGAAGTCGAGATATTGAGTGTATTGCCAAAGAAATAGCATATGTTTGCAATGTGAGGGCTGGACCAAGCACTATCAAATTGTTCTAGCAATATCAATTCTAATTTGTATTCCTCCATGTAACTAGGCTAGTTGTAGCTGATGTAGTTTTCCTTTTCGTTTGAGATAGTTGGCTGTGATAGCTAAACTATGGCTATGTAATGTTTTGCACTTAGTGATTCATAAAATGATAGCTACCAAAAAAAAAAAAAACACGATCACCGCCAAAGCTATTTTTTCCATCTTAGTGAAAATTATTCTCTCGTAACCAAGAAATGATTCTCATAAAACTTATTTTCCTATAAAATGACTTCATTAATACTGACCAAAACACTTCAAATAGTTTTCAGAAGATTTAGGTTGACAAAAGAGTAAAGATTTCAGAAGATTTAGGTTGACAAAAGAGTAAAGCCATCATAGCAAAGTGTACGGGAGCATGTGGTTTCGCACAAGCTGCTGATGTATAAGTTGGACTAATGGATAATTAGTTCAAGGGAAACAATAATTACTAGTGGAAAGTGTAACTTTCAAGAGTCCGTGACTGTTCAAGCTATTATTAGAATAATTATTACTATAAACTCGGGGGTCTTTACTCAAGTCCTAATTAAGCTGGCTATTGATTTCATTATCCATTTTCGATTTCTAAACAAAAAAGACAGGGAAAGATTCTGCCGATATATTTACGTTTTTGTCCTTCCAAATTAAGAAAAAGTTACAACAAAAGTTAGTGCTAGCTACGTTTAGGTTAGGTAGAGGCGGAACCAGAATTTGAAGCTTGTGGGTTCGGAGTTCTAATTCTTTAAAGTTACTGGATTCTAAAATAAAAATTGTACATATTTGACCAAAAATTTAATATAAATATATGATTCGGACCAAAACTACTGGGTTCGGTCGAACCAACACCCAAAGGGCTAGCTCCGCCCCTGCATTTAAGGCGGGATAACCTTTCACCTATAGATTCGGCATAATACAATAATTTTGAGTTAAGTTTCTTCATCTCTTCTGTAGTTGATGCAACATTATGCTTATTTTAAAACGTATTGTTGACCAGCAATACCTTTAATTTCCTACAATTAAGGCGTAGTGTCAGTAAAACGCCTATACAGTTTGATGCAGGTTAAATAATTAGGCCAGGGAGCTTTTCAAACTCATTGATTTGTGCATTATGACGAAACAAGAGTTTAAATTATGTTCACAGACGTCTATAATATTGTACACTACATAGTCAGTTAAAACTACATATAATTCTTCATGTATGTGATCGAAAAATTCCTTTTTCTTTCTCCTCACACGAGACTAAAATTTTATATAGTAGTGATAAATATGAACAATTGCTCAAGGGTACAAAGATATGCTCTCTCTCTCCCCTCGATCATCCGAGATTAAATTTAATTTAGAAACTACATAAATATGACCAATTGTTCAATGGTACACAGATATGCTCTATGTTCTAGCATTTTTGATCGACAAATATTAATCTCGACCCAAAAAACAACCCATCAAAACACACATTTTCTCAAATTAAATTTATTCTAAATTAATCTAAACCTCAAAAGCTGTTTCCAAATCAAACAAAAATCATCAAATGGTCCCAAAAAATAAAACATCAAATAAAAAGCTATAATTATATTCATAAGATCCAAAATATATCCATAAAATCCAACAAAATATTTACAATCTGCATGCATGCCACATGGACGACATTCAATCTTTTACGCCACCTCATCCTCTTCTAATTTGTTTGTTAATCGTGATTATCTCTAACAAAATCCAAATATCCAATTCACACGGATTATTGGGATATCTCTCAAAGAAGATTTCAGAATTGCAGAATTTCAGGAACTGCACGGAATTGTACATTGTATGACGATATTCGCAGTTCAAGAGTAATTATCTACATAACATATAAAATATTTAAAAATATATACTACTTGACTTTTACTTATCCACTATCAGCTTTATATTATATACTCTTAATAAGAGTGAATTGGGAGAAGAGCTTCCCGTCGATGAAAGCCCTCCGATTTCTAGTTATACAATTAGGGGTAACAAGGTTATTTAGGTAATTTTAGGTTCAGCAGCTTTGTCAAAAGTATTGCTGCAAAACATGGCTCCCACTTAAGCTTTTACCACTAAATGAGAAATGAATTTACCGTACCTTATGTCATCCGTTATCGACTTATTTTGTCTATAGAGGTGCCAGTTTTACTCCCCGTTTGGATTGACTTATAAGTTGCTTATAAGCTGTTTTCAGCTTTTTTGAGTGTTTAGCTGACCAGTTTAAAGTCATTTTGTGCTTAAAATAAGCTCAAAAAAAATAATTGGGCCCATTTGACTTAGCTTATCTAAAGCAGCTTATAAGCTGAAAACAACTTATAAGCCAAAAAAAATAAGTTAGACTATCCAACTTATTTTTTTTAACTTATAAGCTGCAAACAGCTCATAGGCATAAGCCCATCCAAACAGGCTCTTAGTGGACTCCACTAACTCAGCAAACACCTGTAAATATTTTGATATTTTATCTCTACATAGCTTGTTTTGGTCTCATCTTCTTTTTCTTTTAATTTTGTTGAGAAATAAATGTTTTTTAATTTTATTCAGAAAAAAATGTTTTTTTTTGTTGTGTGTGTAAGTTAATTAGAGTTGCTGTCTTTGAGTTTCATATTATAATTGACGCTTGTAGAAGCATTTTTCTGTTGTAAAACTGAATTACTCAATTATTTGATTTAGTTCCAACTATTGCTGAAGTTCAATTGGATATCAGAGACTTAATGAAGTCCATCTAAATAAAATATACTAATTGAAAAAAGTTGCTTCTAGAGTAGCAACAGAATATAAATGTGCTATTCTTAGGTTCATTTCAATTAGTGGTATCTTGTTGAGGCAGTTACTACAAATTGGAACGTTGTAGATATATGCATGCTTTCTGGATTTGAAGTCACTATTTAAATTGACCCCATTAGCTCAATGGGGCAGATTTGTCCATAAAATAAATTTCAACTATTTCTTTGGAGCAAAATTTAACTCACTGAATTAACATGAATAAAATTAAATGGTAATCTAAATAAAGCATAAGTTGTAAATAATTTTTTTTTTTATGGTGAAAAGAAAATGATTTTTTTTATGGTGAAAAGAAAATTATAGTTCTAACATTTAGTATATAGTGTTATTGAGCCCGTGCTCAGCAAGGGTACTCTTAACTAGTAATCTTAATAGACTTCTAAATTATAGGTCAAAGTAGTAGTTGCGAGGCGGTGGGGCACTTCGTAAAATGATTTAAAAATTATTTTGCACTTCGTAAAATGATTTAAGAATAATTTAAAAATAAGTAATTAATGTTAAAAATAAGTTTGTCACTGTAAAAACATATTGATCAAGACAACCCTATTACTTCCACTTCACCACCAGTAGTAGAAATGAAGTTTGTAAAGGGAAAATTAACGTAGACAATTATAGAAAGGCAAGAAACTATTATTGACTTGAATGCAAGAATAATAACATTAATGGGTTCACATTGAACTTGAATATAACACAATAGACTCACAACTCTCACCCCTTCAACAAGATAGAAATTGAAATTGAAAGTTACATCTTCATAATCAACAACCCAGAAATCTTACATTGATTAAATAAGGCAAAAAAAAAAAAAATGTAATAAGCTTTCGAATTAGTAAAAACAGCCACACATCCTCCTCCTCATCCATCTCATATATACAAAGTCTTGATTATATATGGATGGTGCAGTAGCAGCTAGCAAAATAAACAGTACTTTCTTGAACTTGTATGTACAAAAATCTTCTTCGTCTTCAAATCTTGAATAATTATTCATCATCATCAATCAAACAGGACCACAAATTAAAACTCCGCTCCATCAATGGCCCATAAGTTCCATAATTTTTAGGTCAAGAGATCATTGACCCAACCAAGATCTGGTCCACCTAATCCATTGTCATTGTAGTATTTGTTTGCACCATTATTATTGGCTTCTTCTCCAAAGCTCAACCTTGAGTTAGAAACAGGACTAGGAGATGGAAATTCCCTTGTGTAAAACTTGGTTCTTGAACTAGAAA
The DNA here is from genome assembly GCF_019175385.1 of Lycium barbarum. NCBI lineage: Eukaryota > Viridiplantae > Streptophyta > Magnoliopsida > Solanales > Solanaceae > Lycium > Lycium barbarum. The sequence goes on from NC_083347.1 coordinate 13,865,322, forward strand.
CTGGACTTGGGGACATTGGAGTTGAAGGAGAAAGAAGGAACTGTTGCTGATCATCATAACTGTTACTGTTATTAAAATTCACATCCAACCATGGTAAATTCAAATTCCCATCAAAATTACCAGAATGAGAAGCCACAACACCTCCTGAAGAAGAAGAATTTGGTACTTCATTCACATTCATAGCTTCCAAAGAACTAACCAATTCAGTAAGTGCATCTTTATAACTCATCAGCCCAGCTGGATCAAGCTGGCCCATTTCAACACTCCCAAAACGATCGGTGTAACGCGACATAGGTGATGAAAATTGAGTTCTATTTGCAGGGGAAAGTGGTGGTGAAAGTGATGGCGACATAGGCGGCGACATATGTGACATGCCGATCAAAGTAGATGTAGGGGAAGCAGAAACAGAATGGCAATAAACACAACAATGGTTCCAATTCCTGTACTTCTTCTCAAGAGGGGAAGTATTCGAGTTTCTTGGTGAACAACTACTTTCATGACAACTAGGTGGCAGAACACGAAGTTGTCTTGGAGTATGTGCAAAGAAACAAACCTTCCTTTTGCAGTTTTTCCCATCTTTGCATGCTTCAGTTCTGTACCTAGTTGGGTGTAGCCAACATTCGAAAACCCCGTGCGCAAACTCACAATTATCACCACGGCTACAATTCCCCTTACGAAACTCAGAACAAACCGTACCAGAATAATGAAACCTCCGTGGGTCTCTCCGACGAGCCTTCTCACCGGGATGTGCAAAAGGACAATCAGTCCAATCGTGGCTCCTGCTACGAGTACAACGTCTGACTTTAAACTCGTACATACGGAAATGGTCAGACGAGTACGGATCATCATCGTCGTCCAGGCTGTTGTACGGTAAGAATTTCTGAAAAAGGGTGTCAGACTCCGCCCCTACAGACTTAGGAGAGTCCATAAACATGTTTTCAGGGTCGATTGAGAGAGTTGAACGGCGGCTAAGGAGTTTTCTTGGGGGAATGTCAATGTCACGAAGGGATTTTTTGTTGAGGTAAAGTTGGTGTGAGGGATGATACTTGTGATGATGATGTTGCTCAGCACAAAGACCTTCCATGATGGAATTTTTTTTTTAAGTGTTTTCGAGAAAGTTGTAGAGAGTGTGTTAATGTGGGGACGTCAAAGAAATGATGAATTGTAAGGAAATAAGATGAGAATGGGGATCATTATATACATGACATAAAATGAATTAATATTTGGGAGACAATATTTTTGGGGGGTGACGAGGATGGTGTGAGGGATGGGCAAAGAGGTGCGTGGCTGAATAGTATTAGGGCTTGGCATGCAAAGAGGGATATGTGGCAGCTTGTCACTTAGTTCTTCTGCATGCAATATTAGTTTTTTTGTGAAAAAGTCAGTATTCTCTCTTATTCCCTTTTGTTTGTATATTTTATATATTCTTTTTCCTAATTTGGTTTTCTTTAAGATAGGTCATGTCCTCACATGGGGCATCCTCTTCCGTTAATCCAATTTGACCTCTTTTTATATTTTAATCTATCGAATCTAATGCTGTTGGATTAGAGGGAATATCGCGCCACTAAGACCTAATTGAGAAAAAAAATACCTTCTTTAAGAAAAATCCAATTCTTGAAGCTCTAACACATAACCTCTAACTTAAAATCCATTGTATGAACCGAAAAAAATAGTTAAAATCCATCGTACTCCTTGATAATTGACCTCCTCCTATTACTTGTTAAAGGTGTTTTACACGCGATTAAAAAGTGCTCTCTTCGTCAAATTTTATATGTCGCTTTAGTTGTTTGGCCTATTAGGAAAGGTAATAAACTACAAGGTACATGAGTTAATACTAAGGGTTTAGCTGAAAAAATTACTAATTTTAGTTTTGAATTCTTAAAGTGATAATAATTTTGAGAGAATATTGTACTAAAACCACGATTAAAATGGGGGACAGAGGAAGTAATATTATTTATATTAAAATAATTTAATTTTAAATTTTTCATTAAACAATTTAACTTACCTTTTTCCTAATTTGGGTTTGTTTCAAGGCAGTCATGTATCCTCACACATGGGGTAGCATCCTTCTTCCGTGAATCATATTTTGACCTCTTTTTTGACTCCTTGAGTAGCGTGTTATATGGATGAGGGGGTCAATTGAATTTTTTTCATTGAAAGATTATACCAATTTTTGTACTGATATAAATTATTGAATCTTTTGACAGAGATAACTTCTTGTAACAATAGTAGAGGTGGCTGAAGAATATATTTAAATCATGTGTCGCGACTTACGAATTTTAGGTCTAACATTTCTCTTTTGAGCTTAACTCATTATTTTGTTGATGGTGCAAAAAAAATTTATACTATCAGATCAATTTTATTTATCGTAAGAAATAATATGTTTTATTTTAAATCACAAATCTCATTTCGCCAAAGATACCTGTTGGATATAATTTAAATAGCTAAATAATGCTAAAAATTCTTTATACAGTCGTATATATGAGTTAAAACTCTTTTTTCTTCAACCCTTTGGCAGAATTTTAACCCAACTACCAATGCTCTGGCGGTGAACTTTATTTTTGGAACTTCCTTTTCAATTTTGTGCTTTTTCTTTCCTCCAGAAACTACAAGAGGAAAATTTTAAGATTGCACAAAGTGTACATATAAAGCCTTATTTTTTTTCACCCCCCCCTCAACTCCTGCTTGAATCAGAATACCATCAAGGTTTTGTACTTATCTTGAAAGATGTTTGTTGTGTCAGTGAATGATAAAATTTTGTTTGTGGTTCTCAAATTTTAGTAGTCTTATTTGGACATGCGATTTCATGTTATGAGATGAAATCAGCGTTTCGACATGCGATTTCATCTCATGATCTTATTTGGGATTTCAAATCATGATTTCAAAATTTTTAAATGTAAAACTTGACCTATAAGTTTATATTTTGTATGACCCATAAATTATTAGATATTTTTAACAATTACTTCGCCAATCATTTACCAATCTCATTAACTTCTACCAACTGTTATTTATGTTTATACCATGTGGGAAGAATATATTAAAGAGTAGTTACATTACTATTCATGTTAAAATTTTCTTTTTATTGAACTAAAGTTTGATCAATTGATGTTGTATTTTTTAGAAAAGGCTTCTAGTAGCGTATTAATTTTGTTATGAACTATGACTTGCTCATTTGGTAAGATTGCATAAGAATTAGGAAAGTTTTGATAGTTTTCACAATTTGTGGGGTTTTTATGTCTATAAGAAAAAATACAACTTAATAAATTCAAATTGTATGTCCAAACATGATTTCAAATCATGTCCAAACTGTTAGGATTTGAATCCCAAATCCGACCTTTGTAAGCAGGTTCCCAGGAAAGATTGGAGGGTCACAGCTGGACCACTTAAATACCAACCTCCTTAGACAGAACCTACTTACGCCGTGATGTAAGCGAAGAATAAATAAATAACACACACAGATTTATAGTGGTTCACCCTCAATGTGAGAGCAACCTCCACGTTGCTGCTGCAGATCTTATTAAAGAAGAAATATTACAAGTGTTTACAACACTCAATCTCACAACCCCAATCCCAATTTCACTCAAGAATTTTTTACTAAAAATTCTCTCAAAAGCCTTCTCTTACTTAGGCCTTTCACTAAGAGTATTTCTCTTAGATTTTTCTTTCTCTTTGGGATGTGTTGGCTTCTTCAATTTTTGGTTGTATTTCCAAATGAAGCTTAGAGCTCTATTTATAACCTTCAAATAGCGCGTGAATAGTAACACGCGTGAACAGTAATACGCGTTTTTATACGCGTAAACAGTAACACGCGTGAACAGTAAACCGCGTATTTATACGCGTGAACAGTACCACGCGTGAACAGTACTCAACAATTCTCCCACTTGAAGGCTAATTTTAATTTGTCTTCACACTTTGATCGATGCAGCAGCTCTTTCCTAGTTTCATACTTCGTGCAGGCCAACTGAAGCTGAACATTGCTTCAGTTTGTCTATCGTCACTGCCTTTGTCAGCATGTCTGCTGGATTCTGACTCCCTGCAATCTTCTCCAGCACTAACGCTCCATCTTCCAAAGCTGATCTAATGAAATGGTACCGGAGTTGTATGTGCTTCGTTCGAACATGGTAGACCGGGTTCTTTGCCAAATGAATGGCACTTTGGCTATCACAATATAGCATACTCCCCTCGTGGTCCTGATTCAATTCCCGCAGAAAAGATTATAGCCATATCATTTCCTTTGTGGCCTCCGTCACAGCAACGTACTCAGCCTCACAACTAGAGAGAGCTACTATCTTTTGCAACTTGGAAACCCAAGAGATTGCAGTACCTCCGAAGGTGTAAACATACCCGGATGTGCTCTTTCTACTATCAACATCACCACCGTTGTCAGCATCAACATACCCTTACAATCCTGTTTCTGATTTTCGAAAATACAGAGCTGAACTCGAGCTGCCTTTCAGATATCTGAATATCCATTTCACAGCCTCCCAGTGTTGCTTTCCCGGATTGCTCATAAATCGGCTGACAACTCCCACTACATGTGCAATGTATGGCCTTGTACATATCATTGCATACATAAGACTACCGATTGCAGATGCATAAGGTATCTTGTCCATCTGCTTCTTCTCATCCTCGGTTTTCGACGACAGATCCTTTGACAATCGAAAGTGTCCAGCCAAGGGAGTGCTGACTGGCTTGGCATCATGCATGTTAAACCTTTTGGTAACTTTCCTCACATATTCTTCTTGTGAGAGTTTGATGCTCTCCTTGCTTCGGTTGATTCTCATCCCAAGGATTTGCTTTGCAGCTCCCAAATCCTTCATTGCAAACTCTTCCGATAACCCTTTTTTCAACCGGCCCTGCTTTATAACGCTTGCTTCCATTGGGTTCTTCCTTTATCCGATAAACCCATTTGTTTTGCAATACCCTCTTATCCTTTGGCAACTCGGCTAACTCCCATGTATGATTTGCCGATAGTGAATCCATCTCATCTTTCATTGCCAGCTCCCACTTAGTCGATTCATCGACTTGCATTGCTTCTTCATAACATTCCGGCTCCCCTCTATCAGTGAGTAGAATGTAGTTGAGGGATGGAGAGTACCTGTGAATCGGCTTCCTGATTCTGGATGATCTACGTAGTTCTGTGATTGGCGTCTGTTGATTTATTTCAGAATCAGCACTTTCATCAGCATCTTCTCGGATTGTTTGTTCCTCTGCCTCGGCTGTACCTGGCTGCGGCTCAGGTGTCGGAAAGTCCCTCAAATCGACTATTTCCGATTCCTTGTCCTGACATTCTGATTTTTTTTTGCAACTTGTCTTTATACAGTACCTCTTCGTTGAAGAAAACATTCCTGCTTCGGATGATCTTCCGATTTTGTTCATCCCACGGTAACCAAGCTCGGTGTCACCATAGCCAATAAAGTAACACTTCTTTGATTTTGTATCAAGCTTGCTTCTAGCCGTATCATCATTATAAATATATGATAAGCAGCCGAACACTTTCAGAGATGAAAGATTTACCTTCTTGCCACTCCAGACTTCTTTTGGAATTCTGAAATCCAAGGGAACTGACGGTCCTCGGTTAATTAAGAAGGCCACGGTATTGACTGCATCTGCCCAGAATGTCTTGGGCAGTCCAGAGTGTATTCTCATACTCCGAGCACGCTTATTCAACGTTCGGTTCATTCTTTCGGCTATTCCATTTTGTTGCGGCGTTCCAGGAATAGTCTTCATCATCTTGATTCCATTATCGGCACAATACCGTTTGAAATCACCATCGGTGTATTCTCCGCCGTTGTCGGACCTCAAACACTTCAACTTGAGGTTTGTTTCATTCTCGACCATGGCTTTCCATCTTTTGAATACACTAAACACATCGGATTTATTTTTCATAAAATAAACCCATACCTTCCTGGTTGAATCATCAATGAAGGTCACGTAGTAGTGTGATCCTCCAAGAGAGGGGACAGTGGTAGGTCCCTCTGTGTGCACCAATTCCAGCTTCTCGACCTTCAACTCCCTGCCTGCATTTGAGAAGCTTACTCGCTTTTGTTTTCCAAGAATGCAGCTCTCACACGTATGAAGGTCCACCGTCTTCAGCTCCGGAATTAAGCCATTTGTCACCAACAGCTTCATCCCCTTCTGGCTGATATGTCCCAGCCGACAATGCCACAAATATGTCTTCTTTGTGTTGTCAACCACAACAACAGTATCACGACAGCTTGTCGTCATGTAGAGAGTGCCAATCTACTTTCCTCGGCCAACTACCATAGCACCTTTCAACACCTTCCAAGAACCATTACCAAAGTTGAGATCATATCCCTCATCATCAAGCTGACCTACTGAGATCAGGTTTCGCATCAGCTTTGGAACATGTCTAACTTTTGTAATCTTCCACGAGGATCCATTTGACATCTTCAAATTAATGTCTCCCGTGCCAACAACGTCTAGCGGCTCTCCATCGGCTAAATAAACTTTGTCGAGATTCTCAGCCACGTAGTTTGTCATTATATCATGATGTGGGGTGGTATGAAAGGACGCTCCTGAGTCAAGCGCCCAAGAGTCTATCAGGCTGTCAACCAATAGCAACAACGCATCGCCAATGTCTTCCGTAGCAGCGTTGATTCCAACCCCCTTGTTGTCCTCCTTCTTTGGCGCCCTACAGTTCTTCTTGAAGTGACCTGGTTTTCCACAGTTCCAACACTCAAGTGTTCGTCCTGGTCTGGATTGACCCCTGCCATTCCTTGACTTCGATCTGCCCCTATTTTGGTTGTAGTTTCTATCATAATTTCTGCTTCTGTTTTCAACATTAAAAGCAGAACTTGTCGATGTCTCTCCAGAATCTGTCCTGCGCACCTCCTCGGCAAGGATACGATCCCTTATTATTTGCCGAAGGTTTCTCATACATGTCAGACAATACCTTCATCATATCTGCGGTGGTCTTCTCCTTTGCCACGTTGTGAGCAACGTTCTTTGACAGCGTCAGCCGAATGACTCCCAGAACTTGTCTGTCGAGGAGATCCCAATCTGCTTGCTTCATCTCCTCTGGTTTCGGACTCAGAGGTTCATGAAGCTTTCTGCCATATAAATAATCTTCAATTTGCATTCTCCAGAACGCAAAATCTGTACCATCGAATTTACCGATGTCGTGCGCCGTACCATCTTCGCCTCCCATTGTTTCTAAATCACAACACAACCTGTTGCTCTGATACCTGTTGTTAGGATTTGAATCCCAAATCCGACCTTTGTAAGTAGGTTCGCAGGAAAGATTGGAGGGTCACAGCTGGACCACTTAAATACCAACCTCCTTAGACAGAACCTACTTACGCCGTGATGTAAGCGAAAAATAAATAAATAACACACACAGATTTATAGTGGTTCACCCTCAATGTGAGAGCTACGTCCACGTTGCTGCTGCAGATCTTATTAAAGAAGAAATATTATAAGTGTTTACAGCACTCAACCTCACAACCCCAATCCCAATTTCACTCAAGAATTTTTTACTAAAAATTCTCTCAAAAGCCTTCTCTTACTTAGGCCTTTCACTAAGAGTATTTCTCTTAGATTTTTCTTTCTCTTTGGGATGTGTTGTCTTCTTCAATTTTTGGTTGTATTTCCAAATGAAGCTTAGAACTCTATTTATAACCTTCAAATAACGCATGAACAGTAACACACGTTTTTATACGCGTGAACAGTAAACCGCGTATTTATACGTGTGAACAGTACTCAACACAAACGGCTCCTAAAACCCAACATTTCTCGCTTGGCCATAACCTAAATATAGCAATAACAAGTAATGCATCAATCTTGTCCATTGTACATAAATATAAATAGGTTACAAATCATTTTTTATTTTAGCCTTCTAGCTTACAAAATAAATACTCCTTCCGTTTCAGTGACTCCCTTTTTTCTTCTGTTCGTTCCACAAACAAAAATTTAGAAACAATAAACTTTATACTATTTCTAATAAAAAGAATTATTGCATAAATACTATATTCTGTTCATTTAAATTTAGATGTCTTACTTTCCTTTTAATCTTTCTAAAAAAGATATCTCATTCTATATCTGGTAAGTAATTCTCAATAGTCAATTCATTCTATTACTCTACATGATTTGTTCATCATCACAAGATTCAAATGCATTTTAAATACTATTTTATTTAGATTATAATATTCAAAACTCTCTTTTATTTTTTAAATTTTTTTTACCTAGTCTGCTAGTCATACAAATGCTATGATATATTTAAGATTAATTAACAAATTGAAACCTACAATATTTAGACTCATACAAATACTATGATAAATTTAAGATTAATTTCTTTTTAATTATAAGTTTTGGTTAATTATATCCCGTAAATTAAAACCGAAGAATCGTTCTAGCAAACACATGGCGGACATTAATGATGAATAGAGAAGGGGTTGAGTTAGTTAATTGTTTTTGTACGCTTTTGGGAAAGAAAGTTAGTGCCTATTTTGTCGATTAGTAATTTAGGGTGATGTAATCAAAGTTTTGGAGGTCAAGTAAAGGTTAAAAATGCTTTCATAGCGCAGAGTTGGTTTCTCGTTTTATGCAAATCGCTTGGAATTGGTTTCAACAAATTGCCCATTAAATGGTGCCACCTGTTATAGCTTCATATGAGTCTCACGTGGGATCATCAAGGATTCGTGGTTAGCTGCCACATGTCGATGCTAAACAAGTGGTCTCATGCATGGCATTTGCAGTGCCTAATTATATTGGACTAACATGAACACATTTCAAGAATCCCTGCCAGCATGGCTTTTTTATTTCTGATTCGGTGTCTAATATTAGCATTAGTATGCTGATTAATTTAAATTTGTTTCGCGTAAGACTTATTTAAGAGAAGACATTTCTTAACTGTAATTTTTCAAACTCGGAACGTCTGATTAAGGATGGAAGGATTCTATCCATTTATCCAACTACAATCCTCATTGATTGCTAGCTCGTCTTCTCTTCAATTTAATTCATTATTTTGCGATTCAAATATGAAATGCGTATTATCGTGAAGTATTTTTAAAAATCTGTACTTATCGTCTTATCGACTCATTTGTTCTACGTTCTGAATTCGACTTTAATGACAACATATGAGATTAAATTCATCATTTTCTACTGTGTGCGGCTCGAAGAGAATAGAAGATTAAAACGTAGAGAAATCATATACATGGTCTTGGAGCTTGTTGTATAAATTTTGAACTCGTTTCTGTGTTTGATCTTATTTGTTTGTATAGTCAAGAGTGGATGCATTAAGGCTTAAGCGTTACCATCTATTCTCTTCGTTGCGAAAAAAAAAGGTATTATATGTAAATAAATAAAATAACCACACAAAGAATATAATAAACGGAAAAGGTCCAAAAATACCCCTGAACTATTGAAAAAGGCTCATAAATATCCTCCTTTCACCTTTTGGTCTAAAAATACCCTTAAGGTTTGTTTTTGGCTCAAATATACCCCTCAAACTAACAAAGTTAAAGTTAACTCTTTTAAAAAGCCAAATGACATTTTGTGATTGGACACATATATTATTTAATTTAAAAATTAAAAAATATGAACAAAACTGATTTTTTTTTTTTGCATTTTGTGAATTAATCAACGAAATATGTTTTTTTTTTTGCATTTCGTGAATAAAAAACGAAATAGGAAATTATAATTTTTTTTTGCATTTCGTGTATTGAAAAATGAAATAGGATAAAAAAATTAATTTTGTTCATATAAAAACAAAATTGGAAAATATATTTTGTCCAATTTTCCAATTTCGTTTTTATATGAACGAAAATAATTTTTTTTATCCTATTTCGTTTTTTAATACACGAAATGCAAAAAAAAATTATAATTTCCTATTTCGTTTTTTTATTCACGAAATGCAAAAAAAAAAACATATTTCGTTGATTAATTCACGAAATGCAAAAAAAAAAAAAAAAAAACAGTTTCGTTCATATTTTTAAATTTTTTAGTTTTTAATTTTTAAGTTTCCACACAATTTTTTTTAAAAAAAATATGTAAATTACGGAATTTTATTATTGGCAATTTTTAAAATTTTAAATTACTGGAAATTTATTATTGGCAATTTTTTTTTTAAATTTGGATTTTTTTTTTAAATTACGGAATTTTATTATTGACCAATTACAAATTGCCATTTGGCTTTTTAAAAGAGTTAATTTTAACTTGTTAGTTTGAGGGGTATATTTGAGCCAAAAACAAACCTTAAGGGTATTTTTAGACCTAAAAGGTGGATGGAAGGGTATTTTTAGACCAAAAGGTGGAAGGAGGGTATTTATGAGTCTTTTTCAATAGTTCAGGGGTATTTTTGGACCTTTTCCGTATAATAAAATGATACCGTAGTCTATTGGTCTTAGGTGTCTATTGGACGAACTTGGACACATTTTGAGAATCCCTACTAGCACGACTTCTCTTCAGTTTAATTCATTTCCGATTCCAAATATGGAATGCTTACTATTAAAATATATACGTATCCATTCGTTTTATTAAAGTATATACTTATCCATTCGTTTATTCTAAATTCTGAATTTGTCGTTGATGACAACACATGAGATTAAATTCATCATTTTCTATTGTGTGCGCCCAATGGAAATTAGAAGACTCAGACATATACATATGGATTTTGTTTACTAGTATAAATTTTGAACTCGTCTCTACATTTGATGTTATTTGTTTGCATAATCAACGCACACCCCTTCATTGATATTTTTTGCGCGTGTTCTTATTAAAAGAAAATGATGCTACGCGACAAGAACGATACTCTGGTTCGAATCTCTTGGATGCGAAAAATTATATTTCAAAATAATTGAAGTAAATTTAGAACCTACTTTTGAAAAATCTCCTGCAAATATCTTGGTTATTAGAAGCACTAAAATTTGGACTCTTTTATTTCGATTTAATATTGAATGAAAAGTCAAAAACAGATTCTTTTTCAAATTGAGAAGATAGAAACCTTATTTTTTGTTTGCTGAGAAGATAGAAACATTATTTTTCGTTTGCTGAGAAGATAGCATTATGGAAATCTTATTTTGTCAACATAGAAACATTGGACCGTTCAAGAAATACGCAACTGGATTGGACCCGCTACTCTACGGATGAGCTCATAATTTGTCAACATTTGTCCCTTTTTAAGATAACTGCATAATAAATGATTTTTTTTTTTTTTGATAATTTATGGACTTTTTGGATCATTGTTAAACAATTCTTTTTGATTAAACAAAATTTTTAATGAGAGAAGGTTAAACTACGGCCTAACATTTTGCAAGTTATTATAAGCGTTAAACAACAACTTAATATTGTATGTAAGGTTATAAAATATATGAGCAAATAATAGATTCGATCTAACATTTCTGGAAGGATAATTTCCTAAAAATTATATTTGCACAATTTTTAAGAATAGGATCAAAATCTAAATAGGGGCCTGGAAAAGGACATTTGAGTGAATCACCCCATATGAGCTTTTGTTGGAATAACAGAGTGACCCATGTGGTTGAAAAGGCCCAACGAAATTAATACTATTAAGAGCCCATTTGGATTGGCCTATAAGTTGCTAAAAACAGCTTCAGCTTTTTTGAGTGTTTAGCTGGCCAGCTTATAAGTCATTTTGTGCTTAAAATAAGCCCAAAAAAATAATTGGGCCCGTTTGGCTTAGCTTATCTAAAGCAGCTTATAAGCTAACAGCTTATAAGTAAAAAAATAAAAAAAAAAAGTTAGGCTACCCCAACTTATTTTTTTGGGGAAAGGACACAAATGGCCGGTCGGCCTAAACTTATCCCCAATGACCTAACTTTGTACAAATCCAAATTATAGCCACCAAAATAATTCCAGCCGTTAGCCACTTTCCTTTCTTTTTCTGCCTTCTCCATTTTTCTTCTTCATCTTCCCCCTTCTTCTCCATCTTCTCCTCCTCTTTCCTCTTCCACCTTATTCTCCAATTTTATTTGATGCCTTGAGAGGACGCCTTTCAATTTTATTTGATACAAATTACTTTTACAATATTTGAGTAAAATATACGAACAAGTGCAAAAGATAAAAAAACCAACAGTTCATAAGGGAGCACGTACGAAAGGACACATATGATTGTCGTTTTTTGTGAGTTGCAGGTTACAAAAATGGCAGAGGATTCATATGAAGACGCCATTACAGGACTAAAACAGCTTTGATGTATAAAAACTGTATCATATGTGTATATAATATGTATCCCTGCTGCATATGTATATAAAATTTATCATATGTATAGAAACTGTATCATATGAGTATATAAGATGTATCCTTGTTGTATATGTATATAAAATGTATCATATGTATATAAACTATATCATTCTTGTATAGAAAGTGTATATATAATTCCAACATGTGTATATAAACTATATCAGTCTTATATAGAAAGTGTATCATATGTATAAAAATGTATTATAGAAACCGTATCATTTTGGTTAAAATATGTATCACTATTGTATATGTTAAAAATAAATATCATATCATTATTGTATAATATGTGTATAATAAATGTATAATTAACGTATAATTTATGTATAATAAATGTAGGATTAATTCCAGCATATGTCTATAAACTGTATAATTCTTGTATATAAAGTGTATATATAATTCCAACATATGTATATATGCTGTAGCAGCCCTTTAGTGGTGACCTTTCAAAAAGTCTTTTTTTTAAGCGCTTGAGCTGTTGGGCCGGCCAGCCTTGGCATTATTTTGGGCCGACCGGTCATTTTTTGGCATTAATTTGGGCCGACCGGACACCTAGTGGGATTAAGCCCAAACAGTGGTTAAATGTGGGATTAGTTTGGCTGCGTGGACACACAGTGTCCTTTTCCCTATTCTTTTTTTGGCTTATAAGCTATTTTCAACTTATAAGCTGCTTTTTTAAGCCCATCCAAACAGGCTCTAAGCAAGTACTATCAAGTCTTTGATGTTTTTTCCTTTCCATTTTTTGGTAAGGATTATCCTTCAAAGGCACTGATCTTTAATTTTTGCCCCGCAAATTGCTAGTCTTTAATTTTTTTTCCTTCGCCTAATATCATGAGGTTTGGGATTCAAACCCGACTCAGTCAAAACAAAACAAAAAAATCGCAAGGCAGAGTTTCGTAGAAAAATTAGGCCTATTCGGGCAAAAGTTAGGTCTTAAGATAGAGTTTTGCAAAATTCCAACTAAGTAAAAAAAAATATTTGCCTTAATGCAAACCTCTACCTTAAGGCAGAGTTTTACCTTATGCCTGAAATCAAAACTCTGCCTTAAGTAGAGTTTGCAGTCAAACTCTGCCTGATCAGGGAGTGTTTGCAATCAAAATCAAGTAGAATTTGCCTTAAGGTAAAGTTTGAAACTCTGTCTGAAGATAGAGTTTTGTAGGCAAAACTCTGCCTTGCGAATCCAAACTCTACCTTGCGAACTTTTTTTTTAAATTTTGACTGAGCGGGGGTTCGAATCCGGAACTAAGAGTTTTTTAGCGAAGAACAAAAATTAAAGACCACCAATTTGAGGGGCAAAAATTAAAGACCACCCCCGAATAAGGGTAATCGTGCAAATTGTCCGTTGCTTTTTGAGCAGCATTTTAATAAATAGTCCTTTTTTTTGGGCAATTTATGGACTTTTTAAACTATAGTTTAAAGATCACTTTTGAGAAAAATGAAAAAAAAAAAGAAAAAGGGCAGCCCGGTGCATTAAGCTCCCGCTATGCGCGGGGTCCGGACCACAAGAGAAAAATGAAAATCTTATAAAAATATATCAGATCACAGTGTAAAACTTTATAACTTATTGCCAACGTTAGATGACAGTCTACTTGTTTGTATGTTTGGTTGAACAATATATGAGCAAACATTGTTACTAGAAAGGCTAATTTTTCAAGGCTTATATTTGCACTACTTTAAAAAATAGGGACAATTTAAATCAATCAAGGGAGATTTGCCTAAATCAGCCCTATCATCAGTGATGAACTTGTGCTCTCAAGTCAATTGACAAACCAAGTTCAATGATGAATTAGCTCAGCTAGGAAGTTGGGGGAGGAACTCTTCAGCATCTATATTTCTAAGTACTTATTTGAATCATTAATAATTTTAGGTAACAGAAACAGTTTAGAAAAAACACTCGCAGACTCTGCTTAGAGGAGATGTAACATATTTGTCTGAGAAAATGAATATACAGTACTTAACAATGAATACATTTTACACTGATTTCCTATACAGGGGAAATGTTTGGAGGACAGTGGAAATATGTTCAACTTAACAAAGCGCTATTCAGCAGGAAAACATTATCATTTCAAAAAAATTTGTACAGCCCAGTTTTACTTGCAAAAGGACTCCCTTTCACTGAAACTTTACAACTATACAGGAAATATCATCCTTGCTTTTCCTTGAAATCGCCACTTCTGACAAATGTTTAGCTGCTGCTTTCGCATCTTTCATGTTCTTAATACAGTCCACTGCCTCTTGGTTCGACATTACCTACAAATAGGTGAAGCAAATGTCAAAAACTGACTAACAGGAGCGAACAGAACATCCTCCTCAAGATATCTTATTTGTCTGGTTAAAAAATTTAACACTGACAGGAAAACCTTGAGGGGTCGTATGGGTGCTGGTTAAGAATGGAGTTATTCATGTATTGAAATCAGCATAACTAATACCATATTTGGTAGCTTTTGAGTTGCTTTGTATAAAGTACGGCACACCAAGTACGGCGTTTGGTTATTAATTCACAATCCCACATAACTAATTCATGTATAAGTTACGAGCGAATCTATGTATTATTTATGCAGTGTAGAAGATGGAATAACTAAACCCTTGCATTACTAATAACTGCATAACTCTAACCAGCAACCAAACAGCCCCTGAACGTATACCAGCAGGCAAAAGTTTAGAGCATCTGATGCAAATAAAGCCAGTAATATCTTTAAGCGCATCTGAATAAAGGCGCCTATCAGTGGAAGTATCCTAAGTGGTGGAACTAAAAGAGAAGCATACACACGACGTTAGCTCTAATTTCAGGGGAAAACTCACCTTCCACAGACCATCGCTTGCCAAAATGATGAGATCTACATCGTTATCTATCAACTCAATTGCCACATCTGGATCTGAACTAAGATGTCTCTTCAAACTCTTGTCTCCAAATGCCCTAGCAACAGCAAGCTGTCCATCAACACGAGGTACATCACCTACAAAATTCCAAAATATCAGCTTGTGTAAAGCAACACACTGGCTGACTCACTAGCATAAGGTTAGACAATAAATTACATCAATTGCATATTAATCATTAACACATAAGCTACCTGGAATGTTTGAAACAAAACCGCCTTTGCTTTCAATTATCTCCCTTTCCCTGTTTGGCTCATGATCAATTGATAGCTGCTTGGCAACACCTTTCTTGGATATGACTGCTCGAGAATCTCCCACATTTGCAACTATAAGCGTTTGACCATTAATCAGCATTGCAGTAACTGCAGTTGAACCTCCTTTTCCCAATTCGAATGCTTTTTCCAGAATATCTTTGTCTGTTGTATTATAAGCTCTACGAGTTGCACTCACAGTATCAGTCCAAACGTCATGCTGCGTACAGAGAAAAGGATTGAATAAGAAAAATGGGAGGCGCAGGAGAGAAAATAAGAGCAGAGTCACTCCAATTCAAATTCTTCTTGTAAATAATGCATTACCTCTTTCAAAATATTGTTAAACAAGTGTGTCTGCAAGTAGTTAGCCACATCATGGCCCATATGTCCATCGTAGATTGCAAATAGGCCCAATTCGTTGTTATTGACTTGCTTAAACTCACAAACTAAACAATCTTCCATCGCATGATTAGACTTTCCCTTCACCAGGTGGGACCCGTGAGTGGTCCGCTTTGATGCTCCACCCTTGCCTCTTGTATCTGGTGAGTCTGGCATGGACGAAATAAAACATGCCTTTTCCTGAGCAAGATATGTAACAAATGCATTAGCTTGAGAACAATGACTCCTTGACCATTAGACCAATTAACTATCTCCATGAAAGGTCTGAAAGTTTGTAGAGTTAATAGGAAGAAAAGCAAATGGCGAAGGCCAAACAACCAAAACGAAGTCATTTAAGTAATTGTGGAAAGTAGTACCTCGTCAACAGATACAGATAGCATAAACTAGAAATCAGTGTTTAAGAAAATTTTGGAGAATTCTGGTGTAAGTGAGCTACTTAAATCACAAAGAAATACCACACTTCTCTCTAGCTTACTTCACTGTCTCTTTTTAAATGAATTCTAAGAAAAATTGCAATAACTAATCATGCAGAAACCTAGAGAAGTGCAAAAGCAATGTGGAAATTTGTTAGTAAGAGCTTGCAGTGGTCCTACAAACAGAAATGTCCTAAGATATTGACTCGATAGCTAGCCATTAAGACAGTTGACAGATACATTTAAGAATAGATATTCAAATTAGTGAAAAATTCCAGTGACAACCAAAACTTTGACTGAAATCACGTTTCCAGTTATAGGCAGCGGTATGGCAATATCATCTTCTCTAAGGCATATGAATTGATTATTCAGTTGTTATCCATCTCATTATACTCATCAAAGAAAATCACGACCGGAAATTCCAAAATAGTAACAAAAATAAACATAGAAAACAGCAAGCATTAATGATTGTTCTGTAATGCACAATTAAAAGATGATTCTGTATAAGATAAAGTACAATGAAGATGATTTGTCTCCTAAATTCTCGTGGCCAGGATAAAAATTTAATTCCTAGCTGCATAATGACAGATACAGGATCCCACACATTTCAACATAAGGATTTGTCGAATTGGAAGAAAATCGAGATAGTAGGTCAGCAACTAATAAGCAGCTAGCAGAAAATGATTCTAATGTACACAACAAACGCCATCATGATAAATCTATAATTTGGGAATAGCATTAGAATCTCTTTTTGTCATAGATGCACCTTATCTGCAAATATCTTCATACTGAAAAAAACAAACTTTGCTTTTCTATTGACAGCATACAAGTTCAATATCTGCTTCATCATACTCTATTTGCTTATTAGGAAGAATGTATAACAGTGTTGTCAAAGATGCCCTTAAAGCACGCTTAAGCCCTGAAACGAGGCTCAAAATGTGTTGAGCGCTTCGCCTTGCTTAATGTGCGCTTTGGTGTCGTCACCAAGGCTCTAATAATTTTTTTCAATTTCTTTGTCCTTATATTTGTTATTCATGGTTAAAATTATTAGTGTTGGACTACACATATATATATTTTTCTTTTTTCTCCATTTGCGCCTTTTTTCATTAACGCCCATGCTTTATTTTCGCTTTGGGCTTAAAGCCCCGAGGGATCTTAGAGCTTGTTTTGCGCTTTTGGCTTTTGATAACACTATATAACACAATCTGCAAATAGCAGCTGAACTCACACAATGAACAGAGAAAGACAAAATTAAGGCAGTTTTACTTTGTTCGTTCGTCCTTCATCCCCAAGCAGCAAAGCAAAGGAACGAAAACTCATGAAACCAAAATAGGAGAAAAATGCTCTCAAAATCTCTAAATTTGACCTGGAACTAGCTTGGCCCATTAGCACTAAGCTCAGATGAATGTAAACTTAGAATACCTGCTAACACATAAACAAACAACATAGACGAAAAAGCTTTATATCCATTCTGTCGAAAAATGGAAGTCCCTTTTCTTTCCAATTCTACGCGACTCTTTCAATCAGATATTAATCATGCCTCCCTCACTTTCACCCCCTTGCTCTCTGCTCATATTAATTTAAAAAATTACAATGACAAAGGGGCTTCTAATAACATAATCAATCAACATAGGCATTCACAATTCACATCACAGTCAATCATACAATGTCAAATAGCTTTAAATACTCAGTGCTTGCTTCTTAAGCTAACATTAAGCTGAACTTAATTGAATTCTTTCACTCCCAAATCACCTGATCCCTAAAAACCACTCAAATCACAGTAGTCTTAATTGCAATATACAGTCCTCACTGTCTCTGATCTAATAAAGTTCTAACCTTGCTTTAGCTAAAATTTTGCACAGCCCCATTATCTTGTAGACTTGACTAAGTTTTGAAATAACTTAGTACTAGGTTATTTCTATTTTTGATTTGCTACTATGATCTACTAGTAATATGTCTAGATAATCAAACTCTTCCACACCAATTTTGCTTATTATAAATATTCAACCAGAACTCAACAAAAACATGAAACACACACAAAAATGGGTTTTTTTTTCTAGTCAAATACTATAAAGGAACAAAGAATTGAGACAACAGACCTTCATCTTGTGCAAGATTTCTCTTCCTCCAGTCATGATTGAAATACTTTCACTTCGTAGTTATGTATTTTGGAATGATGATATATAAACTAAACTATGATATCATTAGTATGATAAAATAAAAATATAGGCTATGAGATATGTGCAAGTATAAATCACATTGACTAGGAGAGGAGACCATGTGAATATCAAAGTTACTTAAGGCTGACCTTTTTTAATTCAAAACCGCGTTCTTTTCTTCCCTTTCTCGCTTTATAATAATAATGTAACGCGTTTTTGCCAACTAGTGTCCCATCTCCACACCCTTATTTGGCTCCCTTTTTCCACTTTTCGTTTTTTATACACTAATCCCTCCGTCCATTTTTCGTCCGATATACTAAAAATATATGTCTATTTTTACTTGTTCAGTTTTAAATAATTAAAAGAAAATCTATTATTTTATACTTATTTTATCCTTATTATTAAGTATTAATTAATTTCAATGCATTTCACAACACTTTGAAATTATAATAGTCAAAGGGGTGATATATAGTAAAATTATTATTTTATTTATTACTTCTTAAAAGATGTGTCAAGTTAAATATGGACAAGTAAAAATGGACGGAGGAAATAATTCTTAAGGGTGCACGTGACTGAAATAATTTTTGCTGAGGCTCTATTCATTTTAAAAGATTTATCAAATATTTCTAAAAATTAATTGTAAATCCAATTATTATTATTATATTATTAACTTGAAATTAGGAACCATGAATTTGAACTTTTGAGTCATCTTTATCGAGGAATGTGGTGCAATGTTTAGGATTTTACAACTTTTTAAAATCTCGATTTGGGTCCTAAAGTGGAAATGTTAGTACGGAATCCTTTATTTGCATGGGCTCTACTGGGTGAAAATCCAAATTAATAGCGCCAATAATCTTTAAATACCGGCTAGTTAAAAAAAAAAATGCACATTTTCCGTGGAGCTAATTTTCAACCATGGTTAAGAGTAAATTGTATATTTTGCACCTAATTTGCTAGGTCGTGCATTTTCCCTTGCTTTTAAATATGTATATTGCTACTTTAGGGTTCGTGCTTCTTGTGTGCAATTTTTTTGAAATGTGTACATGATATCAGCAAAAAAAAAATAAAAAAATCTTAATATTATGTAATAACAATTACGCCTTAATCTCTAGCAAGTTGGGATGGATTGTATAAATTTATAGCGATGATGTTCTTCAATTCATGGTATCTTTGTACACGATCTATTTGTTAGTAGCCATTTTGTGGGCTTAAAGGCCGTCTAAAAATATAGAGAGGGAATAAAAACCATCAATTGGCTCCAAATTTAACCTAATATGCACACACAAATTGATTTGTTAAAAATATAATTATCTTTTGTCTTATCAAATAAGTAATTGATTCCTCGTTTGTGTACCAATGAATAGTTATCTTTTGGTTTAACAATATTATTTTATTATTGAGGTTCTAATGATTCATTGCCTTTTGTTTAATATGAGTACTATGGTAGAATTTATTTTTAACAAGTTGGAGCCTTGGAAAGGCTAACATACGATTCACGATGCTAAGGAAAATAACTTTTTTTCGTCCAAAATGTAATGCTACTAATAGGATGTCCCATTTATTTATAAAATATAATAATATATTCTCTAAAATAGGATATTATGTGCACATCTAAAAAGTGGCACACGAAATGCACGAACCTAATAAAACCAAGTAGTACAAACATTTGTGGATTAAAAAATTACGATAAAGAACACACGATCACTAAAATTAGGTTCAAAAATACCAAATAGATCAAATATGGTGCTTTGTTAACAATAATTTTAAATACTTTCAAGTAATTTTAAAATCAAAACGTGTGTTTACTATTTGAATTAGCTTTGTCGGCAATTTGTCCTCTGTTTGACATTTTGTCATCCATAGTCTTCAGCGTAACCCTTCAGCAATTATACCTTGTAAGAATATGATATTTTGCGATCTCAATATAAGTTCTTGAAAAAAATAAGTTACTGGAGTAGTATGATATGACATGTTTTATAACAATATTATGCCTGTTTTAGAAAATCTCCAACGTTGCCATTAAAATGCATCGGTAAAGTAGTTAAAATTGCGAGAATCTAAATGGAAAAATATGATCTCAGGAACTTTGGACAGTACTACGACAATAAAACTATGCCCCCATTCTCAAGGATTAAAATCGGCTATGTGATCAATTTTCATTTCTCTGCATGTAAGGTCAACTCAAGTCATCTCCAGTTTTTTAAAAAAGAATGGATCGTGAAACACAAATAGAGATTGTCTTTTTTTGAAAGGAGAACAGGAATAGTTTATGTAATAGACTTAAAGTATTTTCCCTAATTAACTTTTGTTCGTCTCGTTCACATTAGATAACATGCTTGACTATAGTGCTAGAAATTAAACATCAACGTGTGGATTCCATTGTATTTTTATATATGCCAATCATTTGTCTTTTCTATTATTAGAATACAATGATGATACACCAATAGAAGGCTTACATAAATTATAAACGTTTTCTTAGAGGAAACTTCTCTTGTATTTACACCTAGCACAATATAATATTCAAGGCACCAAATTTTGGAAGGTAAAAATGAAGGAGATACGTAAAAAATTAAGATATCATATCCATTAGGGGTGGGCACAGTTTGGGCCAACCCGTAAACCAAATCGAAATCCGAACTTTTTAAATATTTGATTTGAATATTTGGATTATGAATTGGATTTCGGATTTTATTTTTAAAATTTATGGATTTCGGATTGGATATGGATTTAGTACTATGGATTTTTGGATATCCGAAAATCCGAAATTTTTATACCTTTTATCTAGCCCTACCTATATTATATGTGCCCAGTACTAATAAGTCTAGTTTCTAAAGGTCCAATAGATTAGTACCTAAGACTCTATCCATTAAAATATTAAGTCCAATATACAATTCTCTATTAAATCAAATATATTATAGGGTTTTCTTACTTTTCAAGTCTCAAAAGTCTCACGGTAGTGTCACCCACGGCAGAGTTCTTTGTTATTTTTTCAGATGACCACTTAGATTTTATTTTGTTCACTTCCACTTTTCCATAATGCTTTTATTTTGTATGGATTTACTATGTTAGACATGACTTGGATTTATTAATCCTAATTTGAACTGAAAGACTTTTTTTACTGAGCAATTAAGATTTAGATTTACCTCTGTGGAACTAACACATGAATTTTGTTTCTAATAAGTTTGCCTTAAGTCTCAAGAGTCAAATCCGAAAATCCGAAACCGAACTTAAAATATCCAATCCAATCCGAACTTATTTGGATTGAATTTGGATTGTAATTTCTTCAATCCGAAAATCGAATATCCAAACCGAAAATTTCATATCCAATCCGATGGCCCGAACGCCCCCTAATATCCATAGTCTTGCATAAAAACATTTGTGGATTAATTTAATTAACTTTTGTAATTAACCAATCTATTTGCCTCTTTGCTATTTGTCGTCCATTTAAGAAAAGAGGTTTGATAAGTGCCATGTTTGATTGAAAATATCAGGAGAGGGACAGGTCTAGGCTGAGGGCCCAGATATCATGAATTTATTTAATTTTGTGTATATGTTCCACCTACTTTCATGCGTGTATTTGATTGATTTAATTTTGTGTATATGTTCCACCTACTTTCATGCATTTTGAATTTATTGTCAACGTTAAATTTAAAAAGTTGGACAATGAGATGAACTTTTAGTAATTATGGATGGATGCAAATGCAAGTGGGGTGATATTCTAAAAGTCAGCATAAAATACATTTCTGACTACTTCAACTTCCTTTCCATAGTACTTAATCACTGGATGCCTATTCTACATATATTTACCAAATTCATTAACTTTTTCTGATTGTATTAAAATTTGGATAAAATTACACCTTTTTAAATATTTCTTCCTTCTCATAGTATGCCTAAACACAATATATCCAGGAACTGGATGCAATTTGTGTCTACAAAAGGTAGGTTTTCAGGTGTTGTATGGTTAGCAAACAAGTTATGCACGAATTATAATGTAGTAATGTTATAAGATTGTGAATAATAATAACAAAGTGTATTGTGTTATAAATATTATTATAATATTGTGATGTCTATTTTTAGGAGGGATTTTAGGGTTTGTGACTTTGGCACCACTCTCCTATAAATAGAGATGTTCTCTTCATTGTATTTCATCCCTCATAAGAAATAAGAACCTTCTTCTCTCTTTGTCTACAATATTGTTCTTGCTTGTTTTATTATTTTATAACACGTTATCAGCACGTGTCTCTAATATTTTGTTAAAGTTTAGTCCACATAAATATTATCATCTTTGAGAGCTTTATGGCACCACCCCGTACCTTGTTAGAAATCAAGAGGAAAAGTAAGTGATTTGTATGTATTCAATTCTTCATGAGATTTGTAACTCTAGTATGCTATATTACATGGAAAAGGTAAGGTGGCCAATACAGGTAAGTAATTGGGGCTTTCTGCTTCCTTTTGATTTAATATTCTTTTTTATTATTCGGTTGGTTACCGGATATATGTATGACTTAGTATACAACAGTTGTTTTGGTACTCATTACCATAAAATAATCATCTTAATGAAAGGATTATAAATTGGACAACAATCTTAGGTTTGTTCCAACTTCAGGAGAGTTTGCCATAAATTATGCGGTCACCCGTAGTGGCAATATTTTCGAAGTCTTGTTATGGTTAGATTTATTTATGTATAATCATCAGAAGTGGTGATATTTTCATAGATTTGCTGTGATTACAAATGAAGATATGTTAGAGAAAAATACTCTAATACTTTGATTTGCTCTTGAAGTAGCAACATTTTAAAAGATGTATTAATCTATCATAAATTGATATGCTCAGAACACGTAGAGATGATTTTATTCCATTCCTGAAGAATGAGAACTTTTGATAAATGTTACAAATACAGATCCATTCTTGAAGTGAATGTGATAGTCTGTAATAAAACTTATAAACGTGTTTTTGATTGTGAAGATATCACGATTCACCTCCAGAAGAGGTAGAATAATTGAGAAAAATTATTCTAAATATTCTATGATTTACTCCTAAAATAGTAAACTTTAATTTTTCTCCTGAAGTAGTAAATCTGAAATTTGCTCCTGAAACATTAAATCGAAACTTATTCCCAAAGTAGTAAGACTCAGAAAATAAAGCGGATGAATATTATCCTATTTTTGTACCTGTTTTTACTTTGGAAACGAATTGTCAAGTACTAATCTTGGTTGAATTTAGACGTACTGGACCTAATATCAAACTATGGAAGTCGTAGGACAAAGTACATGCCGTTGAAATATATCATGGTTGAAAGTGTCCAAACGTTTCAATTCAATATCTTGATATCAATTGCAATTCTCAAAATCCTTTGGTTTCAAACGTCAAATTTATACTATATTTGGAACTTGCTAAGGGTTTTATGTGTAATTTTTGAAATTGATGTAATATCTATATTTGTTAAAAGGGAAAGGAATCTGATTAGCCTTATTTTTATTTGCAGTGGAACTCATAAATTGCCTTCTTTCACTATATTAAGCAGGAATATATTTTTGTCCCTTCCCTTTGCTAGTTTTGCTAGTTTGGTCATATTATGAGAACTTATTCCTGTTGATCATTAATTTGGTATTATATGCATGTTTAGGAAAGTAAGTTGTTAGCAATTTGTGGCGGATATAATTAGTTAACTAGAGATTTTAAAGTTGTTAGCATTCGGAAATTACTAACATGTCTTGGTATTACGTAGCTTACTACTAAGGAATTGTTCTATATGTATTTTGGTGGTCTACAAGTATTGGTATAATTTTTGACAAGTAGAAAAAGTTTAGGAAATATATTAAAGCAGTGTTTTCTTGTGACGCAGAGAAATAATGAGCTATTGAAAATTATGTATAAAGCTCATCTAAATGACCAAGTTTCATTCCCTGAAGTGAATAAAGAAATACCACAACACACCTCCTGAAGAGATAAAATAACAAAGGATATAAATGTTACTTTTTGGTATAAAGGTCATTGCTGCACGTACCTGTCGTATGTCTAATCATATTGGATGTTTTTATTATGTATCATTAGGAAAAAGGATGTACATTTTGTAGAATACTTTCTACTATAACCACATTAATATA
The DNA here is from genome assembly GCF_019175385.1 of Lycium barbarum. Taxonomy (NCBI): domain Eukaryota; kingdom Viridiplantae; phylum Streptophyta; class Magnoliopsida; order Solanales; family Solanaceae; genus Lycium; species Lycium barbarum. The sequence continues at coordinate 13,889,747 of NC_083347.1, forward strand.
TTATGTTTACTTGCTGATTTTCTAGAAGGAAATAATAATTCATACAAAAACTTTCCTGAAGAAAGAAACAACTATGTGTTGTCGCTTTGATATAAAATATTCGGATGTTAGTGAGTATTCTCCCTGAAGGAGATATTTACCATAGAAGTTGATGATAGAAGTACCAAAGATTGTATAACTTAATGTTTACGTTTGTCATGCATGAATTTAAGAATGTCATTATAATATTCATTTGGTTACAACGTTGTTCTTTCATGACACCAGCAGTGTCTAACAAAATCAATTAAGGGCTCCAGAAGAGCCTAATTGTTTGTATACAAGAATTATGGCACCAGTAGTATCCAAACAATATCTGATTATGGGGAATAAATTAAAAGCTCCTGAAGAGCCGATATATTATTATGTCATTCGTTCGTGATTGTAATATACGAAGTTGTTATGATTGAAACACAGGCTGTAGTAAACCCGAAGTTTACGAAAGTAAATGGCTATCATATTGAAGCTATAAATGATTGGAGGATTAATTATCTTCAAATCATAGTGAGTAAGAAGTATATATGTGAATGGTTACCCTCTTTATTCTCCAAATTATGCTACACAAATATAAGCATGATGAAATCACATGTCACGGTAAACCAGAAGTTTATTGGCAAAAAAAAATAAAAAATCATGTCATAGTAAACTAGAAGTTTACTAAAACAAATAGCACATGGCATGGTAAACTTGAAGTTTACAAGTATAAATAATTTTATTATTCGGCATGAGCAGTATGGCTATCTCGATTCAGGGTTTGGAACCAGATATTTCCATCTAACAATTTTTTATGTGTGGTATATGATTAATTAATCTACCATGATGCACAAAGATGGATTCCCCCAAAGAAGATGCGATATATGTTAGTTTTTCTAACATAAGGGGGAGAGACTAAGTAGCTGAGGAATATGTTATGAATTATCATTAGTATGATCCTCATTAAAAGGATAATTCAACTCAAATGCTAGTAGCATTTGCTGACCCAAAATTAATTTCTAATTTCAGCTGCAAAATGCTCCTATAAAATTCATGTCCCTGAAGGACAGAGTCTACAACATGCATGAAGCATGGTAGACTAATCGGTTCCAAACGCAATAATCATTGAAAAGAAAGAGGAGCGAATGATCAGTGATCATTATAAGGAGGCAATGTGCTCTTGAAGAGCCTACGACATAACACTTCATGAAACCTCATGAGAGGTTTAGGTACCTAAAAATAATGGAAGTGATGAGATCTCAATAAGTTATGTCACATTGCGAACCGAAACAAATGATATATCGTTGACAATATCTTTGGTACAATATAGTGCAATATTGTAAAAGATTATGAGGATCTGAATTCTATGTATATAAAGCATGCTAACGTAGAAATTATTATCGAGTGAAATGACGCACCTTGGTTAGCGTAAAGCTTATTGGACCTGCTGTCCGGACACCAGAAGATGTCACATATTTAAATAGAAATAGATGTTAGCACAACCTATATGAATTACTTGACAAAATTATATGAAAATTCCTGAAGAATTTTAAATGCCTGAAGCATATTCAAGTTGTAGAAATTTGTTCATAATTCTTATATGAATTAAGTTAAGCAAGGTGAACGCGATTTTATCACCTTAATGGATATTTATTGACTAAGGGCACAAATGACTCTATTTATCCTCACATCTTTGTGAAAATCAAAATATGTCATATTGTTGGTGCAAGTTGATTACTTGAATATTATTGAAACTCTTGAAGAGTTCTCAAAAGCAGTATATTATCTGTTGAAAGAAGTTGAAATGAAAAACTTGCAGAATATTTTGGTCCTGAAGTGCCATATCTTTATGCAATTGATGCATTTATATATTTTGCGATGACTATGAGGGATTCTAGTCATATGATGTTGGTCTACATGACAATCAAATCATATAAAGATAACATCTGTTTATAAAGCAATTCAGGAATGCACTTGGAGTGATTTCAACAATATTATATGCTGATGCAACTCTATCCAAAGACTGAAGATGTAGCAACATACATACCCCAACTAAAGAGTGGATTCATAAAAGGATAAAGCTTATTTCACAAAAGTTGTTCTTCACACACAAGCTCCAGAAGAATGGTGATATCAACGTGCAAGAGATGTGTTCGAGCGATAATATGACTGATTTATTCACCAAGTCTCTACAAACTACAACTTTCAAGAAGATGGTGCACAAGATTGGAATGCGAAAATTCAAGTTTTGGAATGATGTACCCATCAGGGGGTGTTAATACGTGTTGTACTCTTTTTCCCTTAGCCAAGGTTTTGTCCCAATTGGGTTTTCCTTGCAAGGTTTTTAATGAGACAACCAAATAGCGTATTATTAGAAATATGTACTCTTTTTCTTTCACTAGAATTTTTCCCACTGGGTTTTTTCTAGTAAGGTTTTAATGAGGCATATTATATATCGAAATAGACATCAAGAGGGAGTGTCATAAATATTATTATAATATTGTGATGTCTATCTTTAGGAGGGATTTTAGGGTTTGTGACTTTGGCACCAAGTCAATTCTCTCCTATAAATAGAGATGTTCTCTTCATTGTATTTCATCCCTTATAAGAAATAAGAACCCTCTTCTCTCTTTGTCTACAATATTGTTCTTGCTTGTTTTATTATTTTATAACATATTGAATTATATTAGTAATGCGATCAAAGATTTGGTCAATTGTGCTTTAGATTGTAACAATTTAAAATATGCTTTTGATTCTTTAAGATGAGAGCTAGCGAACAAATTATTATTAAAATTATTTTCAACTTAATTCTGCAATACGAGTCTATTAAAATTAAAGGCCGAATTAGCAACTACATAAATGAATCTTCATTCTCTAGTTCTTACTTGAATATGCCTGTTTTTGACGGAGAGATAAATTTGAATTAACGGACGAGAGATGTTGTTTGCATATTTAACTTTCTGAAAATTATGCATACTGGACTATTAAACATTTATACCACACCAAATGACCAAAATCAAATCTTATAAGAAAGTCTCAAATAGTGTCCGTTTTAAGTGTCTTGGATGCTAAGCCTTTTGGCTATTTTCATCTCACCTAGAGTTAGGAACAACAACAACAACCCAGTGAAATCCCACATCGTGGGGTCTGGGGAGGGTAGAGTGTACGCAGACCTTACTCCTACCAAGGTAGGACGGCTGTTTCCGAAAGACCCTCGGCTCGATAAAAGCATAAAAAGAAGTCAGATAAGGTTAAGAGAATCAAAGCGATATGAAATGAAATAATGCAAGCAACACAGATAACACAGGATAATCAAAGCACAGGAAATAACAGATAATAGCAGAAATCTGAGCAGAAAAAATTATATTGCGATAATGCGACTACTAATAAGAACGGAAAACGAGACTATCTACTAGCCTTCTACCCTAATTTGGGTCCTCCAAACCCTCCTATCTAAGGTCATGTCCTCGGTAAGCTGTAGTTGCGCCATGTCGTGTCTAATTACCTCTCCCCAATACTTCTTCGGTCTACCCCTACCTCGTCTGAAACCATCCATGGCCAACCTCTCACACCTCCGCTCTGGGGCATCTGTGTCTCTCCTCTTCACATTCCCAAACCATCTCAATCTCGCTTCTCGCATCTTATCTTCCACCGAGGCCACCCCCACATTATCTCGAATATGCTCATTCCTAATCCTGGCACTCCTAGTGTGGCCACACATCCATCTTAACATTCTCATCTCGGCAACTTTCATCTTTTGAACGTGAGAGATCTTAACCGGCCAACACTCCGCCCCATACAACATAGTCGGTCTAACCACCACTTTGTAGAACTTGCCCTTAAGTTTTGGTGGCACCTTCTTGTCACATAGCACTCCGGAAGCAAGCCTCCATTTCATCCACCCTGCCCCAATACGATGTGTGACATCATCGTTAATCTCCCAGCAGCTTTGCAGAATAGACCCAAGGTACTTGAAACTACTTTTCTTCTGGATGGCCTGGGTACCAAGTCTCACTTCCAAGCCAACCTCCTAAGGTGCTTTACTGAACTTACACTCCAAGTACTCTGTCTTGGTCCTACTCAGCTTAAACCCTTTAGACTCCAGAGTATGTCTCTAACTCTCCAGCTTAGCGTTAACTCCGCTACGAGTCTCGTCGATCAGGACTATGTCGTCCGCGAACAACATACACCATGGCACCTCACCTTGAATTTGCCGTGTCAATTCATCCATCACCAAGGCAAATAAAAACGGACTAAGAGCTGATCCTTGATGCAACCCCATTACAACTGGAAAGTGCTCTGAGTCTCCTCCTACTGTCCTTACCCTGGTTTTGGCTCCCTCATACATGTCCTTGATCACCCTAATGTACGCCACAGGTACACTTTTAGCCTCCAAGCATTTCCATAGGATCTGTCTTGGAACTTTGTCAGACTTTTCTAGGTAAGTCCTTCTTCCTCCACCAACCTTCTCACAAGATGGATGGCTTCTGTAGTTGAGCGTTCCGGCATGAATCCGAACTGGTTCTCTGAAATAGACACACCTCTCCTCACCCTCATCTCCACCACCCTTTCCCACACTTTCATAGTATGGCTTAGCAGCTTGATACCTCTATAGTTGTTGCAACTCTGGATATCTCCCTTATTCTTGTATAGAGGGATCATTACACTCGCCCTCCATTCTTCGAGCATCAATGCCGTCTTAAAGATGACATTAAACAACCTAGTCAGCCACTCCAAACCTGCCGGGCCCACGCTCTTCCAGAATTCCCCAGGAATCTCGTCAGGTTCGGTCTCTCTTCCCCTGCGCATCCTACGAACAGCACCCTTAAACTCGTCAACCTTAATACTCCTACAATACCCAAAATCGTGACGCCTTCATGTATTTTCTAATTCTCCCAACACAATGTCTCTGTCCCCTTCTTCATTCAAGAGTTTGCAGAAGTATGACTGCCATCTCCGTCTAATGAGAGTCTCCTCTACCAATACTTTTCCATGCTCGTCCTTGATGCACTTTACTTGATCCACATCACGCTCCTTCCTCTCCCTCGCCTTGGCTAGCCTGAACAATTTCTGGTCCCCTCCTTTCTCTTCTAGTTTAGCATACATTCGTTCAAAAGCTGTCATTTTTGTCGTCGAAACCGCCAACTTCGCCTCCTTTCTCGCCATCTTATAAAGTTCTGTATTCGTCCACTTCTCCACCTCATCTTTGCTTTCTATCAACTTCGCATACGCCACCTTCTTTGCTTCCACCTTCCCTTGAACATCTCCATTCCACCACCAGTCCCCTCGATGCTGATCACGACTACCTGTCGAGACCCCTAACACTTCCCTTGCTACCACCCTAATGCAACTAGCCGTCTTATCCCACAAACTGGTCGCATCCCCACTACAATCCCAGGCCCCCATATCCTTAAATTTCTCTCCCATCTCCAGGGCACTAATCGTGGTCAAACTCCCCCATCTGATCCTAGGTTGGTCCTCCACGACCCTCTTCTTCCTCGTCATCTTGATCGCTAAATCCATCACCAAGAGCTTATGTCGGGTTGTAAGATATTCGCTCGGAATGACCTTACAATCTTTGCACAGACCTTTATCATCCTTCCTAAGGAGTAAAAAGTCTATCTGAGTCTTAGCCACCGAACTACGGAAGGTTACCAAGTGTTCCTCCTTCTTTGGGAAACTCGAATTGGCTATCACCAACCCAGAAGCTCTTGCAAAATCCAAACGTGAGACTCCTCCTCCATTCCTGTCCCCGAAGCCAAAGCCTCCATGCACATCATCATAACCTCCCGAAATAGGCCCGATGTGTCCATTGAAATCACCTCCCACAAATAGCTTCTCAGTAGGCGGTATGCCTCCCACTAATTCGTCCAAATCCTCCCAAAAGCGCCTCTTCTCCTCGTCGCCTAAACCCGCTTGCGGCGCATATGCACTAATAATGTTCACAGTGAGTCCTTCAACGACCACCTTAATCGACATCATCCTATCATTGGCTCTCCTAATCTCTACCACCTGATCCCTTAATTCACCATCTACTAAAATGCCTACCCCATTTCTATACTTCGACCTACCAGAGAACCACAGCTTATACCCGTCTACCTCCTTAGCTTTAGGACCTACCCATTTGCTCTCTTGGATACAAGCTATATTGATCTTCCTCTTCTTAAGAATCTTAACTAGCTCTATAGACTTCCCTGTTAACGTCCCAATGTTCCAAGATCCTACTCTCAACCTAGTCGCTCCTCTAACCCACTTACCCCTCCTAACCCTCGCCCTCGTCCCCGAACGAGAACATGACCATAGTCTACCATCACTAAGCAAAGCCACGAAAACGAGTATGAACTAATAAATTATTCAAAAGTCTAAAGTTAGCAAAATGTAACTACAAGTGTATGGACAAATAATGGATGTGGCAACCGGAGGTACCAACTCCAGTTGAACTGAACCTGGTCGCCGCCGGAAAACACTGTTCAACGTCCGAGTTACTGTTCACACTATTCACTGTTGAGTTACTGTTCACTGCCGGAATTCTGCTCACAGAGACCTTAAACGGGAGAAGAGAGAGGGGGGGGGGGGGGGGGTGGAAAGAAAAAAAAAGAACAAGAAAAGAAAAGGAAAAAAGGAGAGAGAGAGAGAGGGCTGGCCGGAAAATGGTGCTGGAAAAAGTCTCCGGCGATGACGCAGCTGTGTTCTGGCAGCGGCAGAAGCAGCTAAAAAAAGGAAAAAAGGAGAAGAGAAGAAGAAGAGGAGAAGAAGAAAAGGAAAGAGAGAAAAAAGTAGATCTGGCCGGAAAAGTGGCCGGTGTTACCTGGTCACCGGAGTTACCTGAACAGTGATGCGGTCTGGTCGCCTGACGGGGTGGCGGGTGGGGTGGAGAGTTGGAGGGCAGAGGAGAGCAACTGAAATTTTCAGTCGCTTGTAACTCTCAATACTATTCTAGTCCTTGCTTTTTCAGCCATAGTCACATTCTCACTTGTAATTAATTAAGTTCCATTGTTGTTCTGCATGCATTTGGATCTCATTGCATGAGAGAGTAGCTTTGATGGATGAGAGTGATGAAACGTAGCCGTTTTAGAAGGATGAACACATAGGAAAAAAAGGTATACGAGAGTTCGTTCAGTTGGGCACAAATAATATAATCCAGAATATAATACTATGAATAATTTCGCGTCCAGTTTCTAATGTATTCCACTAAAAATTGCTATAAGGAATGAGCCGAAAAACCATTTAAAAAATAGTAAAATAAAAATCAGGAGACAAAATCTGACCTTGTAGTTGCTATAAAGAAGGATTAACAAAAACGTTGAAAATTTATTAAAGCAATACCTTTTTTTTTTTTTTTTTTTTTTTTTTTTTTTTTTTTGTAATTTACTCCTTAAGGAGGCGCAACCCTTTTATTTCATCAACAAGGAGAGGTACACATATCTGAGGTTGGGAAAACCAGACCTCAGCAGTCATTTACAGAAAATCTGAAAACATAAACTACCTAGAACAGGGGATTAGAACTCCCATATGCAAAAGAGAAGTTCTCAGATACTTTAGCTACAACAATACGTTCTAATATGGCCAAACAGGCCGATCACAATTTAATATGATTAATATTCTTTAATATTGATCAAGCATTGTTCTAATATGGCTAAACAAGTCCGATCACAACTTAATATGATTAATATTCTTTAATATTGATCAAGCATCGTTCTAATATGGCCAAACAAGTCCGATAATATTCTTTAATATTGATCAAGCATCGCGTGATTACTGATACTAATTATTATATAAAAGAAGAGTAAACTTCATTATTCTGCAACACTATAATGATGAAAGCTATGATCAATAAACAACGGCACTGGTGGTGACGCAGCCCATTACCGATGGTTGGCGGCTGCGAGTACATGAAATTGTTTTGGGGAGAACAAATTAAATATTCTGACCATTCACTTTGTCACAATTTACGTTACGCCTGGTAAATTGCTAATTTTGTGACTTAGAGTACTTTTTTTTACGGAATTTTAAATATGTAAATTTTATTCAAAAAAATCTACTATATTCTATATTGAAACGCATAGTCAAAACTAAATAATTTAACTCTTGAAATTAGAATGGTGCCACATAAATTGGTACATGAAAGTAACAATATCATATTTCATGTAGATGCATCATATGGAGGGTGTTGGGCGAGAGTAGGAAAAATGAGGATCTGAATATGCCTGTTTTTTACGGAAAGATAAACTTGAAGTGACGGATGAGAAATGTTGTTTGCATGTTTAACTTTCTGAAAATTATGCGTACTGACTGCTAATAAACATTTACACTACACCAAAATAAAATCTTATAAGACAGCCGCAAATATTATCCGTTTTGAGTATCTTGGATGCTAAACCTTTTGGCTATTTTCAGCTCACTAGAAGGAACAAAAAATTAACTGAATTTTCAGTCACTGGAAATGTTTTGAGTTTTTGACATATCTATCCATTGTTGTTCTGCATGCATTTGGATCTCATGGATGAGCGAGTAGTGTTGATGGAGGAGAGTGATGAAACATCACCGTTTTAGAAGGATGAACACTTAGGAAAAAAGGTATATACGAGAGTCCGTTCAGTTGGACACCAATAGTATAATCCAGAATATCTATGAATAATTTCGCGTCCAGTTTTTAATGTACTCCACTAAAAACTGCTATAAGGAATGAGCCAAAAGAACCATTTAAAAAATAAAAATAAAAATCATGAGACAAAAACTGACCTTGTAGTTGCTATAAAGAAGGACTAGTTGCTACAAAGAAGGATTAAAAAAAACGCTGAAAATTTATTAAAGCAATACATTCTAATATGTCCAAATAAGTCCGATCACAACTTAAATATGATTAATATTCTTTAATATTGACCGCACATCGGATACTAATACTAGTTAATATATGAAAGAATAGAAAACTTCATTACTTTGATAAACTATAATGATGGAAGCTATGAATAAACAACCTGGTGACGCAGCCTATTACCGATGGTGGGCGGCCGCGAGTACACGAAATCCTTTTACTTACACAAGTATTTGGGGAGAACAAATATTGTGAATATTCGCTTTGTCCCGATTTATGTGGCATCTTTCAGATTTAGAGAGTCAATCGAGGCTTTTTTATCGTAATTTATAAATTATCAATTATTGTGACTTATAGTATTTTTTATGTTCAAATATGTAAATTTTATTCAGAAAAACCTTTATTCTATGTTCAAATTCATAATCAAAATTAAAAAGTTTATCTCTTTGAAATTTGAACGATGCCACATAAATTGACACAGGAAAACAACATCCTATTTCATGTAGATACATCATATGGAGGAAAAATATTGAGGAAAAAATTCCAAGCACAGGCAGTTTTGTTGCCTTTGAGATGTCTCAAGTAATTGCTGATGGTGTAACCAGTGGCAGATCCAATCATCCAACTTTAAATTTGCGATATGCAGAATTCAACGCTTCAAGGTCAAACCATATCATGTTTGCAAAAACCACGGCTATATGAAGTTATATACATATATTTAAATCTATTCTCTCAATTCAAAATCCACTATGTCTAAATTTTGAATTGGCCATTAGTTCTACACCCAAAGCTACACTTATTCAAACTTAACCTTGTAAATATAATATAGCTGTAATAGTGTAATAGACATATCATTATACTTCCAATTCAAAGTTCAGGAAAAGAGAGAATAAAAATTATTTAACTAATATATAGCATCAGACCAGAGAGAACAGCTAGTCTTCGTCAAACAATAAGTCTCTTACTATAGCCTGCAAGCACAAATTGAAAAAAAAAAAAAAAAGCATAATTGTCAGTTACTAGTGCTAAAGAAGCCACCCACCACTTCAACAAAAATAACGTAAAGTAAAGAAAAAATAGATAATTTTTAAATTTCAGGAAGGCTTCATCTTTCCTTTTGATTAACTAGACATGACTATATATAGCGTAATCACTAATGAAAGTAAAATATATATATATATATATATATATATATATATATCTTTCCTCCTATTATTACTATTTCGTTAAATTCACATATATCAGAATGTATATAACTTCAAGCAATTATGTATTCCTTTCAACAAAGAGACCTGGAAATTAGTAAAGTGATAGTAGTACGTACTTAGAACAATCCATGTGCTCAGAGATAGGGAAGCTACGATGAATACCACATATTCTAGCCATATTCAGAATACGGGATTGGAGATAAGGAGGATGATAGTGACTATGACTGAAATCTTCTATGCAGTAACAATACCTACGAACCCCATTGTCTATATATTTTACCCTGCCATTCAATATAAGTAAGTTGTCACAACACTCACGGGTCGGGTTCGGAGTAATCCCTTCTACATAAACTTCACAATACTCAAAGCAAGCATCCACGTCTTTGCAGATTTCATCTTTGGATGCATAGCATGGAGTACTTATTAGAACTACCATTAATACAACTGCAACAAAAACTAGTATATTCTTCTTGGCTGCCATTTGTTTTTTTGCTGGTTTGGTAGTAGTTAAGTAAAAAAGTATAGTTCATTTAATTGGAAGACACAAGCAGAGTCTTATAAAGATTTTGTTGAGGAGATGTTAGTTAGACGTCCGTGAATTGTCAAATGCAGTTGTGATCATTCAATTTGAGAGTTAGCTAGCACTTTTTAGGCGTTTGGCCATATATAGATTCTAAATATTTTTTCACTTTATTTGAAATTTATGAAGTTGGAGTTGAAGATGAAGTTGTATTTGATTATAGTTTTTAAAAAGGAGAGGAGAGAGCATTTTATTTGAAAATTTTGAAGACGGTGGAGTTGAAAAACAGGTTTGGAGCACTTTTTCGAATTTAAAATCCAACTCCAAGTTGAATTTAAAATTTTTATAATCACACACTGATTTTGAAATTTAAAAAAAAAAGTAAATAATTCTCATGGTCAAATGGCTCCGATCCTAAATATCTTAGTATTTTACTTTTCTTTTTAGTCTATTTAAAAAAGAATATCTCTCATCTCTTTTTATATTTGTAATCTCTAATTCTTACATTCTACATATTTTAAACTTACTGTCTAGTCAAATTAGGACACTTAAATTGAAATCTTATTTGGCCGAACTTTTAAAAGTTGCTTTATTTGAGAAGCGTAGACAGGACATGACGCAGTTACAGCTTACCGAGGACATGACCTTAGATAGGAAGGTGTGGAGGACCCACATTAGGGTAGAAGGCTAGTATATAAGTCTCGTTATCTTTCCTTATTAGTAGGCGCATTAGCGCATTATAATTTCTTGTGCTTTGATTTATGTTATTATTTGCTACTTTCTGTACTTTGATTACTCTATTTTATCTGTGCCGCTTTCGTGATTTGCATTTCCATATCGCTTTGAATTCCTTGATTATCCTGTTTTACTGTGTCGCTTGCATTATTTCATTGCAATATCGTTTTAAATCTTTTAACCTTATCTGACCCCCTTTTTATGCTTCTATTGAGCCGAGGGTCTCTCGGAAACAGCCATCCTACCTTGGTAGGAGTAAGGTCTGCGTACATTATACCCTCCCCAGACCCCAAGATGTGGGATTTCACTGGGCTGTTGTTGTTGTTGTTGTTTATTTGAGAAGCACTTTTGGCGAAATAGCTTTTTGGCAATAGAAGCCCAATTTCCAAAGGATTCCATTGAAAATTCACTTTTTCTATAGCGTTGTTTCAACCGCTATGGAGAAGTTACGTTTATAACTTTATCTTCTTATTTATTTTCTTTTCCTCTTGAACGGTGGGTTAGCCTACATGGGCGAACGATGAGCTAATATCCAACAAGTCGAACTCTAGGTATGTGTTCGAAAAACATGCATAGAACAAGTTACATACTCTGTCTTTGTGTTTCAATTAGTTTAGACGGCGACCGACGAACTAATATCCAACAAGTCGAACTCTAGATATGCACTACTAAAAAATTGTCAAAAACCGACGGAAAAAACCGACGGTCCGCTTGGGTTTTTTCATTGAAACCAACGGGAAACCGACCCATCACGGTCCGTCGGTTTTCATAGCGTCGCTTTTTGAAAACCGACGGACTGCGTCGCTTACGCGGTCCGTCGGTTTTTATCCAATAATATTTTTTTTTAATTTAAGCCAACGACTCTTTCTCTCTCCTCTGCTCTCTCCCAGATCTGCCCACCCGCCACTCCGTCCGGCGTCCATACGTCGCCACTGTTCAGGTGACGCCGACGACCAGGTAACGCCGGCGACCAGGTAACGCCAGCCACTTTTCCAGCTAGATTTACTTTTCTTCTCTCTTTCATTTTCTTCTTCTCCTCTTCTTCTTCTCTTCTCCTTTTTTTCCCTTTTTTTTTAACCTGCTCCTGGCGCTGCTAGTACGCAGCTGCGCCATCACCGACGACTTTTTCCGGCCATCCCTCTCTTTCTCTCTCTTTTTTCCCTTTTTCTTTTCTTTTTTTCCCTCCTATTCTCTTCTCCGTTTCAGGTATTTGTGAACATTTTTCCGGCAGTGAACAGTAACTCGACCGTGAACAGTATTTTCCGGCGACAACCAAGTTCAGTTCAACTGGAGTTGGTACCTCCGGTTGTCATATCCGTAATTTGTCCATACACTTGTAGTTATATTTTGCTGACTTTAGACTTTTGAATAATTTATTAGTTCATACTTATTTTCGAGGCTTTGGTTAGTGATGGTAGACTAGGGTCATGTTCTCGTTCGGGGACGGGGGCGAGGGTTAGGAGGGGTAAGTGGGCTAAAGGAGCCTCTAGGTTGAGAGTAGGGTCTTGGAACATTGGGACGTTAACGAGGAAGTCCATAGAGCTAGTTAAGATTCTTAAGAAGAGGAAGATTAATATAGCTTGTGTCCAAGAGACTAAATGGGTAGGTCCTAAAGCTAAAGAGGTAGATGGGTATAAGATGTGGTTCTCTGGTAGGTCGAAGTATAGAAATGGGGTGGGCATTTTAGTAGATAGTGATTTAAGGGACCAGGTGGTAGAGGTTAGGAGAGCCACTGATAGGATGATGTCGATTAAAGTGGTCGTTGAAGGGCTCACTTTGAACATTATTAGTGCATATGCGCCGCAAACGGGCTTAGGCGAGGAGGAGAAGAGGCGCTTTTGGGAGGATTTGGACGAACTAGTGGGAGGCATACCGCCTACTGAGAAGTTATTCGTGAGAGGTGATTTCAATGGGCACATCGGGCCTATTTCGGGAGGTTATGATGATGTGCATGGAGGCTTTGGCTTCGGGGACAGGAATGGAGGAGGAGTCTCACTTTTGGATTTTGCAAGAGCTTTCGGGTTGGTGCTAGCCAATTCGAGTTTCCCAAAGAAGGAGAAGCACTTGGTAACCTTCCGTAGTTCAGTGGCTAAGACCCAAATAAACTTTTTACTCCTTAGGAAGGACGATAAAGGTGTGTGCAAAGACTGTAAGGTCATTCCGAGCGACTATCTTACAACCCGACATAAGCTCTTGGTGACGGATTTAGGGATCAAGATGACGAGGAAGAAGAGGGTCGTGGATGACCGAAATAGGATCAGATGGGGGAGTTTGACCACGACTAGTGCCGTGGAAATGGGAGAGAAACTGAAGGTTATGAGGGCCTGGGATAGTAGTGGGGATGTGACAAGTATGTGGGATAGGACGGCTAGTTGTATTAGGGTGGTAGCAAGGGAAGTGTTGGGGGTCTCGACAGGTAGTCGTGGCCAGCATCGAGGGGACTGGTGGTGGAATGGAGAAGTTCAAGGGAAAGTGGAAGCAAAGAAGGTGGCGTATGCGAAGTTGATAGAAAACAAGGATGAGGTGGAGCAGTGGACGAATAGGGAACTTTATAAGATGGCGAGGAAGGAGGCGAAGTTGGCGGTTGCGATGGCAAAAACGACAGCTTTTGAACGCCTTTATGCTGAACTAGAAGAGAAAGGAGGGGATCAGAAATTGTTCAGGCTAGCCAAGGCGAGGGAGAGAAAGGCACGTGATGTGGTTCAAGTGAAGTGCATCAAGGACGAGCATGGCAAAGTATTGGTAGAGGAGACTCTCATTAGACGGAGATGGCAGTCATACTTCTCTAAACTTTTAAATGAAGAAGGGGACAGAGACATTGTGTTGGGAGATTTAGAACATACAGGAAGGCGTCACAATTTTGGGTATTGCAGGGGTATTAAGGTTGAGGAGGTTAAGGGTGCTGTTCGTAGGATACGCAGGGGAAGAGCGACCGGACCTGACGAGATTCCTAGGGAATTTTGGAAGAGTGCGGGCCCGGCAGGTTTGGAGTGGCTGACTAGGTTGTTTAATGTCATCTTTAAGACGGCAATGATGCCTGAAGAATGGAGGTCGAGTGTAATGGTCCCTCTATACAAGAACAAGGGAGATATCCAGAGTTGCAACAACTATAGAGGTATCAAGCTGCTAAGCCATACTATGAAAGTGTGGGAAAGGGTGGTGGAGATGAGGGTGAGGAAAGGCGTGTCTATTTCAGAGAATCAGTTCGGATTCATGCCGGGACGCTCAACTACAGAAGCCATCCATCTTGTGAGGAGACTGGTGGAGCAGTATAGGGAGAGGAAGAGGGACTTACACATGGTATTCATCGACCTAGAAAAGGCTTACGACAAAGTTCCAAGAGAGATCCTATGAAGATACTTGGAGGCTAAAGGTGTACCTGTGGCGTACATTAGGGTGATCAAGGACATGTATGAGGGAGCCAAAACTAGGGTAAGGACAGTAGGAGGAGACTCAGAGCACTTTCCAGTTGTGATGGGGTTGCATCAAGGATCAGCTCTTAGTCTGTTTTTATTTGCCTTAGTGATGGATGGATTGACGCGGCAAATTCAAGGTGAGGTGCCATGGTGTATGCTTTTCGCGGATGACATAGTTCTGATCGACGAGACTCGTAGCGGAGTTAACGCTAAGCTGGAGGATTGGAGACAAACTCTGGAGTCTAAAGGGTTTAAGCTGAGTAGGACCAAGACAGAGTACTTAGAGTGTAAGTTTAGTGAAGCACCTAAGGAGGCTGGCTTGGAAGTGAGGCTTGGTACCCAATCCATCCAGAAGAAAAGTAGTTTCAAGTATCTTGGGTCTATTATGCAAGGCAGTGGGGAGATTGACGATGATGTCACACATCGTATTGGGGCAGGGTGGATGAAATGGAGGCTTGCTTCCGGAGTGCTATGTGACAAGAAGGTGCCACCACAACTTAAGGGCAAGTTCTACAAAGTGGTGGTTAGACCGACTATGTTGTATGGGGCGGAGTGTTGGCCAGTTAAGATTTCTCACGTTCAAAAGATGAAAGTTGCTGAGATGAGAATGTTGAGATGGATGTGTGGCCACACCAGGAGTGACATGATTAGGAATGAGGATATTCGGGATAAGGTGGGAGTGGCCTCGGTGGAAGACAAGATGCGAGAAGCGAGATTGAGATAGTTTTGACATGTGAAGAGGAGAGACACAGATGCCCCAGTGCGGAGGTGTGAGAGGTTGGCCATGGATGGTTTCAGACGAGGTAGGGGTAGGCCAAAGAAGTATTGCGGAGAGGTAATTAGACACGACATGGCGCAGTTACAGCTTACCGAGGACATGACCTTAGATAGGAGGGTTTGGAGGACCCACATTAGGGTAGAAGGCTAGTAGATAGTCTCATTATCCTGTCTTATTAGTAGTCGCATTATCGTAGTATAATTTCTTGTGCTCTGATTTATGCTATTATCTCTTATTTCCTGTGCTTTGAATATTCTATGTTATCTGTGTCGCTTGCGTTACTTCATTTCCATATCGCTTTGAATCTCTTAGCCTTATCTGACCTCTTTTTATGTTTTTTATTGAGCTGAGGGTCTTTCGGAAACAGCCGTCCTACCTTGGTAGGAGTAAGGTCTGCGTACACTCTACGCTCCCCAGACCTTACGTTGTGAGATTTCACTGGGTTGTTGTTGTTGTTGTTGTTGTCGTGTTAAAAAGAAATAATATAAATTTTATAAAAAAACCGACGTAGTGGTTTTTTTTTTTTTTTTTTTTAAAATAAAAAACCGACGCAGTCCATCTGTTTTCTGGAAATTGTACAGAATTAATTTCCAGAAAATCGAAGGACTGTGTCGGTTTTATGGAAAATTTCCTGCATGCAATTGCTGCATTTTCTGCAGCCACACCTGCACAAAACCAGTACAAAAACCAGCACCAAAACCTGCTCAAAACCAGCACTAAAATGCTCCAAATCAATTCTAAAAGAGCTACAACACATAAAATCACCCTAAGTAACAATCAAACACATCAAACACTATCTAAACACATCAAATACGATCTAAATAGACCTTCAAAGTTCAAAAATATTTAAATGTCCAACCAAAAGTACCATTAACTAGTTCTACATAGTTTTAACATAAATTCATAACATAAAACATAAGTCCATTATGAAATTCAAACTAAAACATAAGTCCCACGACTATATAAATGAACCCTAACCGCTTCCGGTTTCAAATACTTCTTACACCGGCAACGAGAACAAGCACACCTAATTACCCCTTTATTTTGAAAAGGGTGAAGTGACATTGCATGTGTGATAAACTTGTCAACAAATTCATCATGTACACCCACACAATCACTATTATTTATATTATACATCCACATACGATCCATCTATAAAAATATACCCACAAATTGTTGAGGTTATAGAAATATATTTTAACTTAAGAATTCTAACTTAAAATGTAACTTAAGAAAACACAATCCCAATCAATTCTAACTTTGAATTCTCAATAACAATTCTAACTTTAATAACTTATGGATTCTAACTTTAATATAACTTTTAAAAGCACAATCCCAATCAATTCTAACTTTGAATTCTCAATAACAATTCTAACTTTAATAACTTATGGATTCTAACTTTAATTCTAAAAATTAAAAAGTAAATCTAGTCAAATAAAATCTACATTTTAGTTTAGAGGTTATAGAAATATTATGACTTAACAATTCTAACTTTGAAAAGCACAATCACAACCAATTCTAACTTTGAATTCTCAATAACAATTCTAACTTTAATAACTTATGGATTTTAACTTTAATATAACTTGGAAAAGCACAATCCCAACCAATTCTAACTAAGCTAACACAAATACATTGACAATGAACATAAAAAATAGCACAATCTCAAGCAAATATATATATATATATATATATGAAAAGTAAACTAGTCAAATAAAGTTTACATTTTTTCACAAATTCAACATCAATAAGTTTTAACTTTAATATAACTTTTAAAAGCACAATCCCAACCAATTCTAACTTTGAATTCTCAATAACAATTCTAACTTTAATAACTTATGGATTCTAACTTTAATAACTTATGGATTCTAACTTCAATATAACTTTGAAAAGCACAATCCCAACCAATTCTAAAAATTGAAAAGTAAATCTAGCCAAATAAAGTCTACATTTTAGTTTTGAGGTTATAGAAATATTATAACTTAACATTCTAACCTTGAAAAGCACAATCCCAACCAATTCTAACTTTGAATTCTCAATAACAATTTTAACTTTAATAACTTATGGATTGTAACTTTAATATAACTTTGAAAAGCACAATCCTAACCAATTCTAAAAATTGAAAAGTAAATCTAGTCAAATAAAGTCTACACTTTAGTTTTGAGGTTATAGAAATACTATAACTTAACAATTCTAACTTTGAAAAGCACAATCTCAACCAATTCTAATTTTGACTGCTCAATAAAAATTCTACTAACTTATGGATTCTAACAAATAGCACAATCCCAACCCCACCCCCACCCCCCACCCCCCCCCCCCACCCCCAAAAAAAAAAACTAGTCAAATAAGGTATACATTTTTGCACGAATTCAACATCAATAATATTACAAACAATGATAATTAAGCTAACACAAATACACTGACAATGAACATAAAATATAGCACAATCTCAAGCAAAAAAAAAAAAAAAATGAAAAGTAAACTAGTCAAATAAAGTTTACATTTTTTCACAAATTCAACATTAATAACATTACAAATGATGTTTAACAAAGCTAAATAGACTAACATTAGGCCTAAAATCTACAAATAAAACTAAGATTGAAATAATTTTAAAAGCCCTAATTTAAAAGAAACTACCTCAAATAAAATAAATTAGCAATACACAAAACCGACGCAGTGCGTCGGTTTTTCAAAGCAACGCAGTCCGTTGGTTTTTTATCCGTCGAATTTTGAAAGTTTTTTAGTAGTGATGTGTATGAAAAATATGCATAGAACAAAGTTATATATACGTTTTGGAATCCATTCTCTTAATTCAAAACTCACAATGTCTAAAATATTAATTTGCAACTAATTGAAACACAGAGTTTGGCTCCAAAAATTCCATTAACCTTGTTAATAACACAAATATATATAACATAGAGTGACACTGTAATATACACATCATTGTACTTCCAATTCAAAGTTTAGGAAAAGAGAGAGAATAGAAATATTTTAACTAATATAGCATTAGACCCCAGAGAACAGCTCGTACATCTTCCTCAAACACAAATCTCTTACTAAAGCCTGCAAGCACAACATTTAAAAATAAAAACATAATTATTAGTTACTACTAAAAGAACTCACCCCACAAATAAATTAAAAAAGGATAAAAGAAAGGAAGATGAAGAGTTTGTGAAAGTACTTGTAGCAATCCATGTGCTCAGAGATGGGAAAACTAAGATGAACACGACATGCTATATAAAGTTGTTCGATTCTATACTGGAGATAAGGAGGATGATCATGGCTATTGCTGAAGTCTACAATGCATGAACAAAACCTACGAACCCCATTCTTTATATATTTTACCCCTCCATTCAATATCTTTAAGTTGTTACAACACTTACGTGTTGGAAGACTATTTTTCCCATCTACAAAATTTTCACAATCTTCAAAGTAAGCATTCACATTCTTACAAATTGCATCTTCAGGACCAAGGACTCTGAATGCATTGCATGGACTTATTAGAACCACCAACACAAGTGCAACAAAAACTAGTAGACATTTGGTTGTCATTTTCTGCTGATTAATTGGTAGTAAGTACGTAAGTAATTAATTAGCAGAGTTTTATAGATTTTGCGCAGGAGGTTATTCATTAATTAGATATATGTCCGTGAACTGTGATTTGCAGTTGTGATCATTCAATTTGGATGAGATTATTATAGTTGATGCGTGACAAAATTGATTTCTATTGTTTAGTTAACTTGTATTAGGAAAATAGAAAGACAAAATTGAATAAACAAGTTTGACTGACTGGTAACAAACACCAGTTCAAACAATGTTTAAGTTTTATTTGATTGGCGGGCAGAGGCGGAGCCAAGATTTGAAACTTTTAGATTTGAGATTCTAACCTTTTAAGTTAATGGTTCTAAACTAATAATTTATTTATATTGATTTTTTTAAAACAAATATATAAAATTTGGACCAAAGTTGATGGATTCAAACTAACCTACTGGCAGATAACATTGAAAAACTTTATCCTTATCCAACGTTTGCACCCAATAGATAAATGTGACGGTAAGAGGTATAAATTAAAATGGCATAAAGTAGGAAAAATATTGTTTCCAGAATTAATTATTCTTTCAGCAGAACTTTTCCTATCATGGTAAATTGATAGCTTTGTCCAAATAAAGAAAACATAACTGAAATCTGAAAAGCTTAAGAACAAAATAATTTGGAGTTTGGTGCTTATAACTGTAGTTTCATCCGTACATCAAAACCAAAAACTATAAGGAAAAACGAAACAACCCTAAATTTCCTTCTCCCTTCAGATTTAATTTTCCCTATTCGGATTATTTATGTCCTATATACTTTGGTCCCATGTTTTTAAGAGTCTTTTATTTTATTCTTGTCAAAGAACTGCAGTAAAAATAAAACTTCCAATACAATTTATGTTTTATTTTGTGCAATATTGATCTCAAATGCCTACAAACTCTACCATAAGGTGCAAACTCTGCCTTATAAGGAGAGTTTCATGCAAGCTCTGCCTTAAGGTAGAGTTTGCTATCTTAAGAAAACTCTGCCCTGAAGGTAGAGTTTTGTAGGCAAACTCTGTCTTGTAAATCCAAACTCTGCCTTGCGATTTTTTTTTTTTTTTTTTTTTTTGATTGAGCAGGGTTCAAACCCTGAACCCATGGATTTTTAGGCGAAGGACAAAATTTGAAAAACAGCAATTTGAGGGGCAAAAATTAAAGACCAACCCCGAATAAGGGCAATCGTGCAAATTGCCCGTATTAATTAGTTGATTTTGTAGATTTTTGTCAAAGGAATGGCAGCGAGGAAGGGACGAGTTTAAGCTTATGCGGGGTTGTGCCGGTTTAAATTTATGTGGGCCGCTAACAATTTTCTTTCACAAAGTAAGAAAATTCATAGCAGAAAATTCTATAGTATCCATATAATAGAAGAATAAGCTATTGTTTTGTAAAAGAAAGTTCATGCGGACCGCTAACGATTTTATTTCAATAAGTAAGTGATGCATAACATGTTAAGGAACGTTATTAATTTTAATTTCGGTATTTTGACATATTGTACATTAATCATTTTTAATAAATCATTTAGAATCCTTGAGTAGTATTTTCTCCACAAATTTCAGTACCAGAGCCCATTAAATAGGCACCAGTTCATTCAGCCAATGAAACTGCAATCAGTTTTGATGATTACGACGTTTCAAGTGAATGTTCAGCTAGTTCAAAGTTAATCGTATTGTTGTTGTTGTTGTTGTTAGAGACGTGCTACAATACAAAAGACAAAACTTCATTATTGATGGGATTAGCATCAAAATCCAATAAGCTATATTCGTCTGGCTACAAACCTCAACACCAACACTACCAATTCTCTCAACTTGAAGCTCTCATTTATTGTTACCTCTTAAAGCAACACAATCCGTAGCACCATAGCACTAATTATTAATACTGCAAAAAGAAAAAAATTGTTTCAGTTAACACGCTGCAAAAAAAAAAAAAAAAAAAAAAAACATTTCTCAGAAGAGAGAAATTAAATATACCTGTAACAATCCATGTGTTCAGAAATAGGGAAGCTAAGGTGTATTTGACAGTAATTATAGAGATCGGCGATTCGATCTTCTTGGTATGAAGGATGATCTCCAGTATTTTTCATGTTTTCAATACACTGGTAAATTCTTGTAGCACCTTGGTCTTCTTGTTTCACAATGGTGTTTAAATTTCTGAGGCTATTGCAACATTGGTCCGATGGAGTTTGTTCGACTCCATCAACGAAACTTTCACACCATGAGAAAACATCAGTGACATCTGAACAATCCGAATCGAACCAAGCCAAACTTGATCTTGAAATTGCAAGAAAAACTATAACAAAAGCTGCAAAATATGCCATTTAATTATTATAATACTAATACTAATAGTTGTAGAAAAGTTCAATCTTGTAGATTATCAAGTTGTTTTGGTAAGAGTTTGATTATTTATAATTAGTTTCATAGAGAGAGTTAATGATGTAATTATGCAGGGTAAAATGTAACAGAAAAATAAAGACACATACATTAACTACTCTATTTTAAAGCCATGTTCAAACTTTTCTTAATTGCATTGGCTAAAGTGCATGTATCAAATCAAAGAAACAGAAAAAAAGTATAGCTTCTGTGACAAAGAAATGTCAAGATAGGAAAAAAAAGAAATCAAGATTAATAGGAGCAACATATATAATTTTCATATTCGTATAGCTATAAGCCTATGATGTCTTGGAATATCCCTTAATTAAAAACGCAATCTAATACATACATGTGTTAATATGTAAGCTAAAGTATAATTCTTTTTGGACTTTGCATGATTAAATCAACTAGCAACCCTTTCTAGATGATATCTTGTATATTACTATTAAAAAGTATTTTAAAAACATTGTATCCCAATAAAATAGTTGTAGCTATAATTGTGGGATTCTTAAAATTTTGGAAGCAAATATATGAAATATATATTAATTATTCAAACCATAGTTAGAATCTTACTTTAGTTAATTAAAACTTAACCATTAATTTTAACTCATGTAATGTGTCTCTTATTCAAGTAAGAACTTGAGAAAAATGGAGACAATAAAAATGAAGAGGAATCGGATTCGTTAATATTTAATTGCTACTAAATGAAATAATTGAATAAAATGGTGGAAAATATGTAGATTTAAATTTGAAGAGTTGTCAAATTGAATTTTCTTTTTCTAGTTTAAGTTTACGAAATCAAAGAAAAGTAGTTGTAAGTTTGTAAGCTTTAAAGTTTAAATTCGACTTTGCAATTATCGATTAATAAAACTAAAGGTTCACTGAGCCTTTGAATTTCTTTTCAAATTTGTGTTATAATTTTATTTATAATTTTATTTACAAGAATAATAATCTGTACGCAGTCAAAATAGAACTATAAATGTAATTGTGTAAAACTAATCCTACACAAGTAGCAACTCCAAGATAAATTTCTGCAAGGAGGTACAAACATTGATCAGTGCCCAAAAGCAACAAGACATTATAATAGGCTGACAAAATCAGTGAAATGACAAGCCTCTGAAATTGCTGATGCGTGAAATAAATCAAATACCCCTTTTAAGTTACTATCTTGATGTTGGCTTACACAAGTTCAAAAATATTTCAATAGGTTATACAGTATACTATATAATAATATAAACTATTAGTTATATATATAATAATATATTAATATAATCTTATTAGTTTCAAATATTTTATATATAATAATAATTAAATATTTTTTAGCATATTGAAATGTCTCCACCGATGATGGAGACGTGACAATCTGCACATGACATTAGGACTTAGGATCAGATGAGATAATTAAATTAAGAACTTTGGTTTAGTATCAAAACTCATGTGCATTGTTCCCGTTTAGATGAGTAGGAAATTTAGAGAAAGAGGAGAGTAGGGAATTGTGAGATAATATGGAGAAGAATGAATGGTATTTATAGTTTGAAAATAGGGCCAAAGTATAATTTAAGGAACTTGAAGGTTAAAATAAAGTTGACAACAACTAGATTTTAAAGTATTAAACTTAATAAATTTTAGCATTAGAATTTTTTTTAAAATAATTAAAATCCGGCTCGGCCCACTAACTAAAACCCGGCCCGACCCACTAACTAAAACTTGGCCCGGCCCACTAACTAAAACCCAGTCAGGCCCACTAACGGGCCCGGTTAGCCCGATGTGTAGCCCCTATCCGAGGTGGGCTGGGCCGGACACCCTTTCCCTCTCCAAGCCCGGCCCCTTGTGGCCCACATTTAAATGGCCCGGCCCGGCCCACTTGACACCCGGCTTTAGGATTAGGTGTTTAAGAATCCTATTGTTATTGTATTACAATGTTAGAGCCGTATATGACTATATATAATTAGGACCAATTGTATACCTAATTAGGTGATCGTGAGAATATGCAGAGGAGCAATTTTTTTTGGTCAAAACACAGCTCTTTAATCTTCTTCAAATACAAAATTATGAAAGCTCATCGATCTTCCGCCTGGCGCCATATTATTTATATTACAACGAAAATTGCTCCAAGTCAATTCTCTTTCTCTATGTGGGTCGGGTTAGCCCACGTAGGCGACTGTGACCCAATATCCAACAAGTCGAATTCCGTATATGTGTGCAAAAAACATGCTTAGAACAAAGTTATATATACATTTTGGAATCTATTTAATTTTTCAATTTCAAAACTCACAAGGTCTAAATTATCGCTCTAACTAATTGAAACACAAAGCTGCGCTCCACAAATTACAACTTAACCTTGTTAATATAACATAGAATAATAGTATTATACAATACACATCATTTTACTTCCAATTCAAAGTTCAGGAAAAGATGAAAAGTACAAATATTTCAACTAATATAGCATTAGACCAGAGAGAACAGCTCCGCTTCCTCAAACACGTCTCTTACTAAAGCCTGCAAGCAGAAATTTAAAAAATAAAAAATGATCATTACTTACTAAATAAAATAAAATAAATGAAAGATGGACTAAAGAAAGAGAGAAATGTAAGTGAAAATCGTACTTCCAGCAGTCCATGTGGTCAGAGATGAGGAAGCTAAGATGAATATCGCATAATATATAAAGTTGTTCTATTCGATACTGCGATAAGGAGAGTGATAGTGATAGTGGCTATTACTGAAGTCTACGATGCATGAACAATACATACGAACCCTATCGTCGTCCTCGTATTTTACCTTGCCATTCAATATCATTAAGTTGTCACAACACTCACGGGTTGGAAGTAAAGTAACCCAATCTACAAAATTTTCACAATATTCAAAGCAAGCATTCACATTTTCACAAATTGCATCTTTTTCAAGGACTCTGATCAATGCATTGCATGGACTTATTAGAAGAGTTTTATAGATTTTGTGTAGGGGGTTATTCATTAATCAGATATATGTCCATGAACTGTGATTTGCAGCTGTGATTATAGTTTGATGCGTGACAAAATTATTTTATCGTTTAGTTAACTTGTATATAGTAGGGAAATAGAAAGATTGAATAAACAAGTTTGACTGGCTGGTAACAAACACCAGTGAAGAAGTTCAAAGCAATGCTTAAGTTTTATTTGACCACCGAGATGGAACCAAGATCTGAAACTTCCAGATTCTACTAACTTTTTTTTAAGTTAATGGTTCTAAACTAATAATTTATTTATATTACATGATTTGTTTAAAAACAAATATAAAATTTGGATTAAAATTACTGGATTCGGAGTAACCTACCGGCGGATAACATTGCAAAAGTTCATTCGTATCCAACATTTGCACCCAATTGATAAATTAAACATTAAGAGATATAAATTATATTGACACATATTAAGAAAAATATTGCTTCCAGAATTAATTATTCTGCAGCAGAATTTTCCCTATCATGGCAAATTGATAGCTCTTTCCAAATAAAGAAAATATAACTGCAATCTGAAAGCTTAAGAAAAAAAAAATAGTTGGGAGTTCGGTGTTTATAAATGTAAAATTTCATCAGTACATCAAAACCAAAAATTGTAAGGAAAAACGAAACAACCCTAAATTTCCCTCTCCCTTCATCAGATTAAATTTTTTTACTCGGATTGTTTAAGAGGCTTGGATTAGCTTCTTTTTCTTTGGCGTAGATTAGCAGCGACTTATGTTTTTTATGTCCTATATTACTTTAAGTCCCATGTTTTTAAAGAGTCTCTTATTCTAGTCAAAGAACTGCAGTAAAAATAAAACTTCAAATACAATTTATG
This sequence comes from Lycium barbarum, assembly GCF_019175385.1. Classification (NCBI taxonomy): domain Eukaryota; kingdom Viridiplantae; phylum Streptophyta; class Magnoliopsida; order Solanales; family Solanaceae; genus Lycium; species Lycium barbarum. The sequence continues at coordinate 13,914,978 of NC_083347.1, forward strand.
TTTTATTTTGTGCAGTATTGATCTTAAATGAGCTTAAATGGAATAACTTTTATCACTGAGAATTATCTAGCCGGAGATTGAAATGTATTAATTAGTTGATGTTGTAGATTAGTGTCAATAAGAATGGCGATGGGGAGCGACGAGAAGGGGGCGGGTTTAAGCTTATACGGGGCGCTAACGATTTTCTTTCAATATGTTAGAAAAATTTATAGCAGAAGATTCTAAAAGATATCCATATAATAGAGAGAATAAACTATTCTTTTGTTAAAAAATTCAGCACAAAAATAGTGAAATTTTTGCAAGTTGCATAACATGTTAAAGAACGAAAGTTATCAATTTTAATTTCAGTATTTTGACATATTGTACATTAATTGTTTTAAATAGATCATTTAGAGTCATAGAGTAGTTTTCATTATTCCACAAATTCCAGTTCCAGAGCCCAGGCACCAGTTTATTCAAGCAATGAAGTTGCAATCAATTCTGACGTTTTAAGTGGATGTTTAACTAGTTCAACGATAAACATATATTAAATTATTATTATTATTATTATTAGCTACGATACAAAAGACAAAGCTTCAGTATTGATGGGATTAACATCAAAATCCAATCGGCTGTATTCCTCTAGCTACAAACCTCGAACACCAAAACTTGAAGCTCTCAGTGATTGTTACCTCTTAAAGCAACACAATCCATAGCACCATAGTACTAATTATTAATACTGCAAGGGAAAAAGAGTTGTTTCAGTTAACAAGGTGCAAAAAAAACATTTCTTAGAAGAGAGAAATTAAATGAATTGGATATACCTGTAACAATCCATGTGTTCAGAAATGGGGAAGCTAAGGTGAATTTGACAGTAATTATAAAGATCGGTGATTCGGTCTTCTTGGTATGGAGGATGATCTCCAGTATTTGCCATGTTTTCAATACACTGACAAATTCTTGTAGCACCTTGGTCCTCTTGTTTCGCGATGGTGTTTAAATTTCCGAGACTATCGCAACATTCGTCCGATGGAGTTTGTTCGATTCCATCAACAAAACTTTCACACCATGAGAAATTATCAGTGACATCTGCACAATTCGAGTCGAACCAAGCCAAACTTGATCTTGTAATTGCAAGAAAAACTAGAACAAAAGCCGGAAAATATGCCATTTAATTATTATGATACCAATACTAATAGTTTTAGAAAAGTTCAATCTTGTAGATTATCAAGTTGTTTTGGTAAGAGGTTGATTATTTATAATTAGTTTCATAGAGAGAGTTAATGATGTATTGCAGGGTAAAATGTAACAGAAAAATAAAAACACATTAAAGACTCTATTTTAAAGCCATGTTCAATCTTTTCTTAATTGCATTGGCTAAAGTGCATGTATCAAATAAAAGAAACAAAAAAAATGTATTGCTTCTACGAGAAAGAAATATCAAGATAGAAAAAAGAAAGAATCAAAGATTCACAGGAGCAACATATATAATTTTCACTCTTATAGCTATAAGCCTATGACATCTTGGAATATCTCTTAATTAAAAACACAATCTAATACGTACATACATGTGTTAATATGTAAGTTGTACTTATAAATTCTTTTTGAACTTTGCATGATTAGCGACACTTTCAAGATGCTATCTTGTTTATTAATATTTAAGAAAAGGAAAGTACTTTCAATTTAAGTTGACTCGGGCATCAGGGACTATCCAACATGTCCTCGTCTTTATTAATATTAATAAAAAAATCATTTCAATTTAATTTGATTCGGGCATCAGGGACTATGCAACAGGTCCTCGTCTTTATTGCCATCGATAAGTTCTCCTTCAACACCCTATTATTTATAAGAAAAACTGATTTAGAAGAGACTGATATAAGGCTTTAGGTCCAGCAGAGGTCCAATAATATTTTTGTTTTCCGGTAAAAACGGATAATCAGTTAGAGATTTGTATTTTAAGGGTTTAAAGACAAGTAGATTGTATCCAATCCCGAAATCTCTTCTTTTGGGGTTAATATTTGTGATTACCAGAGTTAGATTGAAAGAACCGAGCTCAAGAAATGATAAAATCAAGCAAGATAGATATATATTCAAAGAAAATCAGGGTGCACGGATGTGTATTGCTTTTGAGAAAAAATAAGAGATGGGTTACAAGAGATGAGATGGATCCCCCTTAGCTTACATAATAAGATATCTATATAGAAACCAAAACAAGACTTTTCAACTCTAACAGTCGACTGATGTGACCCGACTGCACCCCCACATGATTTTCTGTCACAGCACTCTGATTGAGATTCATTGATATGACCCGAGTAGGTGGAAGTGGGTGCCAACTGTGAAGGTCCTCCCTGCCTCTCCAAGCTCCCAGTTGCGGAAATTAGCCCGGACACAAATTTTACCCAACACAATTTTAAGGCTTTAGGATTAGGTGTTGAAGAATCCTATTGTTATTGTATTACAATGTTAGAGCCGTATGACTTATATTAAGGACCAATTGTAACCTGATTAGGTGATCGTGATTCGTGAGAATATATACAGAGGAGCATTTTTTTTATACCTCAAAACACAGCTCTTTAATCTTCTTAAAATACAAAATTACGAAAGCTCGTCGATCTTCGGCCTGGCGCCATATTATTTGCAGTACAACGAAAATTGCCCCACGTCAATTCTCTTTCTGTATGTGGGTCGGGTTAGCCACCTAGGCAATTGACGACTCAATATCGAACAAGTCGAACTCTATATACGTGTGTAAAATACACCCTTAGAACAAAGTTATATATACATTATGGAATCCATTTTTTCATTCAAAACTCACAATGTCTAAATTATCGCTCTAACTAATTGAAACACAAAGCTTTGCTCCATAAATTCCAACTTAACCTTGTTAACCAAACATAGAGTGATAGTATATAATACACATCATCATACTTCTTTCAAAGTTCAGGAAAAGATGAAAGTACAAATATTTAACAATTATTATAGCATTAGACCCCAGAGAACAGCTCCTCCTCAAATACAAGTTCTTACTAAAGCCTGCAAGCACAATTTTTTTTTAAAGAAAGTGTTAGTTACTATTAAAAGAAACTCATCACAACCTCAAGAAAATAAAATCAAATAAAAGATGGACAAAAGAAAGAGAGTTTGTGGAAGTACTTAGAGCAATCCATGTGCTCAGAGATGGGGAAGCTAAGATGAATGTCGCATATTAAATAAAGTTGTTCGATCCTGGATTGGAGATAAGGAGGATGATAGTGGCTATTACTGAAGTCTACGATGCATGAACAATACCTACGAACCCCATCGTCCTCGTATTTTACCTTGCCATTCAATATCATTAAGTTATCACAACACTCACGGGTTGGAAGTCCAGTAATCCCGTCTACAAAATTTTCACAATATTCAAAGCAAGCATTCACATCTTCACAAATTGCATCTTTTTCAAGGACTCTGACCAATGCATTGCATGGACTTAGAACCACTAACACAACTAGTGCAACAAAAACTTGTAGATTTTTGGTTGCCATTTTTCTGCTGATTAATTGGTATTAGTAAGTAATTAATTAGCAGAGTCTTATAGATTTTGTGTAGGAGGTTATTCATTAACTAGATGTCCGTGAATTATGATTTGCAGTTGTTATCATTCTATTTGAATGAGATTATTACAGTTGATGCGTGACAAAGTTGATTTCAATTGCTTAATTACCTTGTATTAGGAAATTGGAAAGTAAAAATTAACAAACACCAGTGAAGAAGTTTAAAACAATATTTAAGTTTTATTTGATTAGCGGTGGGAATGGAAAGATTTCCTTTCCCTTCAGATTCAAATTAATATTTACTCGGATTGTTTAAGAGACTTAGATTAGCTTCTTTTTCTTCATTTTATTCTATAGGTCCCATAATTTTTAGGAGTCTTTTATTCTTGTCAAAGAACTACAGTACAAATTATAAAAAAGAAAAAAAAAAGACTTCAAGTACAATTTATGTTTTATTTTGTGCAATATTGATCTTAGATTAATGAGCTTAAATGGAATAACTTTATCAGCAAGAATTACCTAGCCGGAGATTGGAACATTTTAGTTTTCTGTTGTAGATTAGCGTCAATAGGGATGACAACGGGACGGTGTACGTTTAGTCTTTATACTTGGATTGTGCGGGTTTAAACATGTGCTGCGGGCGCTAAGATTTTTATTTCCATATGTAAGAAAAATTTATAGCCGAAAATTCTAAAATATCCAAAAAATAGAAGAATAAGTTGTTATTCTTTTAACGGAAAAGGGCCTAAAATATCCTTGAAATATTAAATTTGGTGTAAAAATACCCTTCATCTACCTTTGGGGCCTAATAGCCTGTTTGGCCAAGCTTATAAAATCAACTTATTTTAAAAAGTACTTTTTCTTTAAAAGTACTTTTCAAAAAAATACTTTTGGCAAAAAACAGTTTGTGTTTGGCCAATTAATTTAAAAAACACTTTTGAGCAGTAATGAGTGTTTGGCCAACATTTTAAAAAGTGCTTCTATGTGTATTTTTCTCAAAAGTACTTTTTAAAAAAATGCTTTTGAGCAAAAACTATTTTTTTTAGCTTCTGAAAAACTGTTTTTGCTACTCCCTAGAAGTACTTATTTTCTCCCAAAAGCTTGGCCAAACACGCCACTTTTTTTCAAATAAGCACTTATTGAAAAAATAAGTACTTTTGGGGGAAAAATAAGCTAGGCCAAACAGATACCCCTGACGTTAACCTTTGGGGCCTAAAAAATCGCATAAAACGGACATCCGAGCGCAACGTTATGACAATCTAAAGCTTGACCACTTTACAACTAGCTTTTCTCCCTATATTTTTTTAAATACGTTTTTATCTAATTGAATTAGAGTTATATTCAAAATAAAATTATGTCTTGATTAAAAAATAACACGCTTAAATCAAAACCTTAAAAAATAGAACACTTATTTTTCACATTCCAACTTCGTTCTAAAGGTAGATTTTTTTTTTCTTCTATCAAATGCAATTCCATTTCCTCAGTCCGGTCCCAAATTTTTGGATTAGAACACTCTCTTCTCTCTCCTCAAAATTAAAACCCTAATTACAAAAAAATCTACATACAGGCCGCCGGTCATGGCCTCTTTGGCCGGTGGACAACCCCTATAGGGGCTGCTCCACCAAATACCAACCTCCGTTTGAAGCAAGTAGTCGAATTACCCTCTAATCTTACAGCTGAAACATCAACATCTATGAACAACAGTGTCACGCCCCGAACCATGGCCTGGGCGTAACACGGCACTCGGACCTTGCTTGCATGTGTCCAAGCGAACCTCATGGCTTGCTTGTCAACATGGGCATCAAAACAATATAATCTATATGATGCAATTTAAACGAATCATGAAAATGTAATTTGCGGAATAAAGTCTTGAAATTATCTCATAGCATGAAATATCATGAAAACATAATAGTCTGCAAACATGAAAGCACAACTGACTCTGTGAACTAACATCTGTCTATGAAACCTCTAAAACATGTCTGAATACTAACTACCAGGACATGGCCCTGGACTACCATAAACTGAATACTAATGCAGACTCTATGTTGAACCCCAAGATGAGTGGGGCTCACCAATAAGCTGATAACTGAAGTGATCCTACTGCGCAGATGTATGCTCCTGAAAACCGGTATTTGCACCGTGAAGTGCAGGCCCTGGGCAAAAGGGACGTTTGTTGACACCCGATTTTGTCCCACCTTTCCTCCGAAATATCTATTTACGCTTCTAATATTTTTGGCAACTTAAGAAATAGTTATTTATATATAATTATTAACTTTTATTAATACCGGCATTTCATTATCTTGTCCTAGCCACTACTGTCATCATCTTTATTTTATTACCGTTGCTACTACTATTATCATTATTATTATTACTATTATCATTATTATTATTATTATCATTATTATTTTGTTATTATTATCATTACCAGTATTATGATAATTCGCATTTTTATCATTTCAGCATTTTTACCATCTTATGCACATGCATCGCATTTATTTCGCGCAGTTAAATAATGGTGTTTATTTATTGTTGAACTTTCAAAATATTAGCTCACGTCTATTACGACGTCATATAATTTTTTTTTTTTTTCCGAGCAATGATAAATACATACTTTTATAATAGGTAATATTTTAATTTAGAAGCTCATTCGTTCAAATCCGAGCCCAATAAACCCATAAATATTTTCAGACCAGTCCATAATAATCAGTCTACAATCAGTCCTAAAATCACTTGGGCTAAAGCTTAAATTACTAGCCCATTTCGTCCAAACCTACCCACATAACCAGCCCACACTTTAAATTCATACCCAGCCCACTACCCGTTCCCCGACCCGGCCCAATGAAATAATACTGGTTCATTTCCTAAAACCTAATCGTTAGTTCAGCGCCGCACACACTCCTCTTTTCCCCTCTTCTCTCTCTCTTCCCCTTCGTCTCTCTCTCTAACGTGAACGGAAAATAGGCAGTGAACTTTCGCGATTCCAGGCCTTGCATGGCCATTTCAGGGAAGGCAATTAAGGCTTGTCCCTTTTCCGTCAGTTTTGCAACCGTTGAAGCGGGTAAATCTTGTTTTCTCCCTCTTTCTTTTCTGCTCGCATCTGAAATAACTTTGATGAGTTTTGTCAAGTTGTGATTTCAAATCGTTCCTTTTTACTTTCGGGTACGAAGGGTTTTAATGGTTTTTGTTTTCTTTCTTCATTGCTTCTGATTCAACGATAGAAAAGGACCTCCTCGCGTTGACTGGAAAAGATTTGATTTTGAAATCCCGCCCAAATTTGAAGCCCTAGAGAAAACCCTAGTGGGTTCCTATAAATAATCCTTTCGGAGGTCAAAAAAAGGGCTGGTCTGGAACCGTGGAAATTCCCTAAAAATTGAAGTCTTTTTTTTAGCCGCCTTGATTTACTTTAAAAAAAAATTGATATTTTGCAATTTTTATATTTCTGGTTTCTCATTCGACATATTGATCCATTCGTCTTTCTATTTCGGCTGCTATTTTGAAATTCGAGTGTATATCGGAAACCTTGAAGCCCCAGTTCGCTGCACTTGGAAAAGGTGAATCCCTCCCCTTTAATTACCTTTTTTCTGAAATTGTTTAGTTATGAGTTTGTTTATGTTTTTTATTATATGTCGTTTCTGCTTTTCATATTTTGATTAGCATAGTATGTTTTAGTTTAGGTTGGTTCTGCTAGCTTGGTTTTTCCCTATATATGCAATCTCGGATTAACGACGTGTTTAGATGCATGTTATCCATGGCTAATTTGATTAGTTATAGGTTCAGTTTGGTTAGAGATTTGTTAATCATGTTTGTGTGCCTAAATCTTGTATGATCAGTTAGCCTATTGTCTGTTTTAAGGCAAATGTGAGTCATTTACTTACGATGTGTTGAGTCAACTGGTCCAGTCAAGTATGTTCATGCATTAATTCGGTTTTTGTTAAGTCTGAAGCTGCTTTGCATAAAGTTTAGACAACATATTGGTGATTCCTATTTATTTTGTTTTAAGGAGTCGCCACCTAATTAATTTAACGGTGAATTAGGACACCTAGATGTTAACTAAGGTAAAGTTAAAACTAAACCTCTGTTAATAGTCTGCTTAACCAATGTGATTCTAGGTAAGGGCTCTATATTATCCTAAAGGGAAGGGGTTAGGCATCCTTTAGAATCCGCTAACTACGGTTATCCGACCAAACTTAGGTTAATTAATTGAAGCTAAATATAACACTTAAATTTTAAGAAAATGGGTTGCAAATGTTATTAAGGTTTTAAAGGAAAACATAGTAATGTTATTTAGACTAACTTGAAGAAATACATGGTAGTCCACTCAAAAATAAAACTTATAAATGTTGTTAAGCTTTAAATGATAATTTTATTTTAAAAATGAGACTTGCAAAATATAATGATTTGTATATAGATAGAAGCTTTTTAAGAGAAATCTAGACTTATCTTTTTAATAAAATGCAAAAGGTAACGAGTTTTCTTCCTCTAACTTTATTTGGTTGTATTCGGCTAAAATATGTATAATTTGATAAATCTTGAAGAAATTATTTATAAAAGTTATTTGAATTTACATTTGTGTATTAGTAGCGTTTTGAAATTTTAAGATAGTAAGAATTAAATATGATTCCATTAACTCAAAATATCTAGTCATGCTATTTTGCAAATCAACTATTCCAAATAAAACATGAAAAGAAGAGAATAAAGCTTATGGAATTAATTGTTAGTCTTCCTTAAACTAACTACCCATTACTAAAACTAAACCTACTAAATAATTAGGATTTATCTAAACTAATAAAACAAAACAAACAAAGAATTAGTTGAATAGTACAAATTAATATGCACAAAATAAATAGAGGAAGAGATAATTTAAATGGGCTCAGCCCATTTTCGGACTGATAGCCATAATGTTGTTGGGATAGTTCAGCCTGTTTTAAGGGGGCTGTTGCAATCTGTTGCTGTTTGCCTGGGCCAACAGCCCAATATTTTTGTTTCCTTTGTTGCGGACACAACTGGATAGAAAAGGGGGAAATGATGTTCCGTAGGGCCTTGGCCCAACATCGAATGCGGAAGATGAGTCCCTTGGACTCGTATGCGAAGGTCATGCATAAAATGAAAAGAAAAAGGATTAGTATCTAATCGACGAAGATGTAAAAATACAAATTCAACAGGTCGGCCATGAAAAATATATATTCAAAACAGACCAGTAGATTGTGTATATTCTGTGTATATCTAATGCATTTCAGCGAAGGTATACCAGCAACATACACACGTATATATGATTCAGGCACGACAAATTACGATCTAAGCGAGACAATACTCACACGTGGATAGAACCTCGGACAGCCGCGTATCATGTGTCTTAATTAAAACAGCTTCAACGTATATAAATAACTGCAGTTTTATAGCCTACGATAATACTTAAATCCGCATTTCAGTTTCATTACTTACAGGGGTAAACAAACAGAATACAAAGCATTTTATGTCATAAATGGGGGGACAGCAGTTACAGACAGACTGGTTTTTCTAATTCAAACCAGATCTCAACTGATTTGTACCGAAAAAATGCCCAGGATTGAGAGTATGGTCGTGTTCAAACTGATGAAATCCAAATTAAGGCAGGGGAATTCATGGGCATCTCATATAGTTCAAGAACATTAAGTGAAAAAGACTAGATGTTGAGATGAGTGAATGGTTTAACAGGTAAGAGACTTCAATAGCTAGTTTTGGTAAGTTAGAGGTCATAAAAAATGCCAAAATTCAAGTAATGCAAATTGAGAGAACTGTCAATATTGAAAGGACAGCATACAAGATTCAAGCAGTTAAGTTCTATAAGTGTGAGGCTCAGCAAAGGAAGTTGAGGAGCTACAGGTTATGCAGAGCTCTGAATGAATGGCTACAGGTGCAGAAATGTAACAACACAAGGCATGAATGATCACAAACACACAGCATATACACTGCGATTATGGGAAACCAGCAGGACCTTAAGACTTTCAATAGTAGTTAGATAGGAAAAGGTTCAGTTTAAGACAATAGATTTTAATTTAGATGGCATGTGTACATGTAGTTAAGAAGGTGAGACAGTTTAAACACATGAAGGACCTCAGGTGCCATTTTTAAGTAAGAAATCATAGTTTCAGATAGGTTTAGACTCAAGCAATGAAGGACGAGTAATACTCAAGTTACTTGGACACACACAGTTACACAAGTTGAGTCTATGCAGTGTAAGTTCACACAAGAGGGTATCTGGGGGACTTGTCAAAGTTTCTTTTAGATTATGAAGCCAGGTGAATCATAACAACATATAGACAAAGAATACAAGCAAGTTCCAAATAGTTCTGCAAATAGCTTAGCCAAGTGATTCAGAGACAGCATGTGTGATTTAAAGCAGATCTATAGGATCAAATTCATAACAGTGCAAGTCATATGAGGCAATACAGGACATATAGTAAGGACCAAAATAAAAAATGAGTGAAACATGAGGGTTTTGAAACTTTAAATAAGTAAAATGGCCAGACAATATTGACAGAGGCACAGTTTCTCAAGTCAAATAAGCTAACACATAACCGATTACCCAACTGGAAGTTAAACCAAACTAAACATGAATACGTACGGCTAGAAACTTGTCTGATGGCAAGGGTATATAACGAGTGAAGTAGCAGGGCACCAAAAATGCTTCAATTTTCAGAGGAACCAATTTAAGCAAAGGAAAACAGCACTGTCATGGCTTCAACTTACTCAAATAACACACACACACATATACATACATGCTTGCTTAATTACAAGGGTATAAATATTATTAATCAAAGATTAAATTAAGTGACAAAGAAAACAGACCAATGTTTAACTAATATACACTTAGCCAAATAGCAGCTGCCTAAAGTAAAAAATGAGCTTATAAGCAAACACTAATGTCCAATCAATCCCACATTTAAATTATTCATTCGGTTGTCCAAACATGAAGCCAAAACAGGTTAAAAGAAAAAACTATTAAGATTAAGCATAAGCAAGATTTAAACCTATCAGGCCTGCTATAAGTATAAAGCAAATTAAACCTTAATCAGGAGCATCCCAAAAATATCTTAAACTAAATTAAAACAGAACGAAAGTAAACTGACAACAAACAAACAAATGAAATAACAAACTACGTCATATAAGCATTTGAACACATCCTAACGATATGTTGAGCTAAACACCAAATTAAGCATAGAAACAGACTACATACCAGAATTTGAAGATAAAAATATGAAGTTTACTGACCTTAGACTAAAGCAAACATCATTCTAAAACCAACAAGCTAACCATATATAACTTATATTAACATAAAAATCATTTAACTATGGACTTGTATTAATATTCAGCTAGACAGGCTCATGATTAATTGAACTAACGAGGAATCATATCAATATGGAGGATAGCTAACAGTAAAGGGGTTTCATAGAGATGCCAATGACTTAAGCCGCCGCTACTCAATTGTCTTGCCGGTATGAGTGACCATTAAACATGACCAAATACAAATATTGCTACTTAGCAACCAAACATAAAATCTAATCAAAAAGCTAATAATTAATCAGACTTACCAATATAAACAGATGCTAAACTAACTTAATTTAGACCATAATGATCACATAATAATCACTAACCAACATGCAGACACTTAAGAATTTCATATGAAATTAAACAAACTTCTAATACTAAACTCACTAATATGCTACACTAACAGTTAATCCAACGTTAACGATCGTCAACATACATAAACATACCAAGACACTATAAATTCAACTAAGGAAGCTTTTTTACCTTCTTTGAGTGTAGCGAAGTGAGGCCTCGAATCTTCGATCTACTCTCGAAACAACACAAACTCCGAGTTCTCGGCACTCAGATTCGAACGAGCAAAAACAGAATGGATTTAGTATTTTGAGATAATATCAAGAAAACTGAAACTAATATTTGAAAAGGGAATTTGAACGATTAAAGACTTTGTATTTTCGGGTATTCAAAAGGACTGAAATAACTCCTATTTTTCATAGATTCGAAGCAGCTAAGAATAATCTTTTCTTAGGGGGATCTCGGCCAACTCCACTTGTTCTTTTCAGGGGATTTCGGGGTTCAAGATCCGTTCTCCTAAGGGATTTCTTGCAATTCTCAGCCTTGATTCTTAGGGAATTTCATGAATCAAAAAACTCCTGCTTTAACTGACTTGGAAACGATTATTTATAGGGCGATTTAGGGTTTGAGTTTGAGAGGAGCGGGGACAGAGGGAAGTGGAAGAGAGAGAGGAGCGTGGGGGGACAAGACGAAGTGGGGGACAGAGGGAAGTGGGCGTGGAGTGTGCGGCGTGGGAGAGGGAATGGAGGGAGAAAAGGAGAAGGGAAGGGAGATGAGAGAGCTGCGGCTGTTCTCTCTCTCTTTTTGTTAAGAAGAGTTTTAGGGTTTTAATGGTAGTGGGCCGGGTCGGGTCGGTTTGGAGGAAGTGGGCTGGCGGGTTGGTTAGGTAATGGGCTGGTTGGGTAGAAAAAATATGGGCTGGTGGAATTAATGGATGTTGTGTTTGTATTTTGGGCCATTAATTTGGCTGAAAAATATTGGTCCTTCCTCCGCTATTTTAATTGTTTTTGGGCTTCTAATTTAGTAACTAGTACAATATGTATACTATGATAATTAATGATTAATATGTAGAAAATAAAATACTTGATAAAGTATAATTAATTTAACGAAAATATAGTGGCAATGAACCCTTTTAGAATTTGTGATAAAGTGATGCTAGTAATAGTGAAAAAATGAAAATAACGATATTAATAGTGAAAAACGTTTAACTCGCCAATAAATTTAGAAGCTCGGGAAAATAAAATTAAATAAGGGAAGGACAAAATTGGGTGTCAACAAATTGTCCCTCTTTGCCCGGTAATGATGAAAGAATTTTCGGGCAAAGACGTTGACTCAGTAGCCTATTTTGTCCCGGCTAAAGGAAATTTGAGAGGATTATGGCCGAACTCCGGTCTCTGAGTTGCCTACATATCTCGGGCTGCACGAGAATCAGGCCGGGTGTAGTTCTGGGACAACTACGACACCTTATGACTAACAAATCCCGATTAGTGCGAATCTTTGCAAAATATTGTCCCAGTGTCGAATTATGATAGAACTTGGGAATTCTGAAAAATTGAGTGTGCTGGAATGCAAGCGGAATATTTGGGGTTGGAGACGAGTGTTCGAGGTAGATCTTTGACCATTGTCGAGAAGTCTGATTATCCTTCCCAACCAATTGCCCCAGTTCGCTGCCGAAGAAATAGTTCCACGAGTTGATGTGTGATGCCAACTTTAGTATTGTCAAAAGGCCACAAGCGGAAGACAATTGTTAGCAATAAAGAAATATATGTGTAAATAAGACAGGGTTGGAGAAGTTTACACTTGTAACCCCTGTTTCGAAAGTTGAATCCACAACATACTTTGGAGATGAATTAAATTTATGGCTTCCACTTGAAGAAGAATTAAGTCGACGTTGATATCCACTTTAACGAAAGCTAAATCCACATCCACGTTTGTTTTTTAAGGAAATCTAAAACCACGATGATGTCCGCTTTTGAGAAAGTCTAATTTATGATCACATTCAAATCCATATGTACAAATCCATAATGTGTAAATAGTGATCCACGTCCTCATTCGCGAAATCCATGCCCACATCATAAAACTCATGATGTAGAAAAAATGAATTCATATCCACGTTCGAAGATCCACTCTGTCCAAATATAAATCCACATCCACGTCCACATTCCAATGGTACAAAAATATAAATCCACATCCACTTCCACAAACTTTAAGTGCAAAGAGATAAATCTACTTCCACATCCACGAGATCTATAATGTAAAAATAAATCCACGTCCACGAAATTCACTGTGCTGAAATTTAAATCCACGTCTATGCCCCAAAATCCACAATGCAAAACATAAATCCACGTCCACTTCCATGAACTTTATAATGTAGAAAAATAAATCTATGTCCACATCCGCATTCCACGGTACAAAAATATAAATCCACATCCACTTCCACAGACTTTAAGGGCGAGAAAAAAATAAATCCACTTCCACGTCCGCATTCCACGGTACAAAAATATAAATTCACATCCACTTCCATGGTACAAAAATATAAATCCACATCCACTTCCACGGTACAAAAATATAAATTCACATCCACTTCCACGGTACAAAAATATAAATCCACATCCACTTCCACGGTACAAAAATATAAATCCACATCCACTTCCACGGTACAAAAATATAAATCCACATCCACTTCCACGGTACAAAATATAAATCCACATCCACTTCCACGGTACAAAAAATGTAAATCCACATCCACTTCCACGGTACAAAAATATAAATCCACATCCACTTCCACGGTACAAAAATATAAATTCACATCCACTTCCACGGTACAAAATATAAATCCACATCCACTTCCACGGTACAAAAATATAGTTCCACATCCACTTCCACTGTACAAAATGTAAATCCACATCCACTTCCATGGTGCAAAAATATAAATCCACATCCACTTCCGTGGTACAAAATATAAATCCACATCCACTTCCGTGGTACAAAATATAAATCCACATCCACTTCCACGGTACAAAAATATAAATCCACATCCACCTCCACAAAATTTGTAATGCAAGAAAGTTAAATCCACGTCCACGTCCATAATGTCCATGATGCAAAAAGATAAATCCACTTCCACGTCCATAATATCCACAATGTAGAAAATAAATCCAAGTCCACTTCCACAAATTTTATAATGTAAAAATATAAATCCACTTTCACGTCCACATCCACGAAGTCATTCGTGCAAAAATGTAAATCCACATCTACTTTCACAAAATTTATAACGCAAGAAAGATAAATCCACGTCCACGTCCACGTCCACAATGTTTATAATGTAAAAACATAAATCCACTTCCACGTCCACAATATCCACAATGCAGAAAATAAATTCACGTTCATTTCCACAAAATTTTATAATGTAAGAAATATAAATCCACTGCCACGTCCACATCCACGGTAAAAATATAAATCCACATCCACTTCTACAAATTTTATAATGTAGAATTTCATGTCCATGTCCACAAGATTCATAGCATGGAAATTTAAATCCACGTCCACTTTCACAAATTGTATAATGCGAGAAAGATAAATCCATGTCACGTCCACAATCTCATAATGCAGAAAGATATATGATTTGTAATGTAGAAATGTATATCCACGTTTATACCCACGTCCACAAAACCATTCGTGAAGAGATATAATTCCACATCCATGTCCCGTTATGACAGAAGTTAAATCTACAATTGTCCCCACGATTTAACATATGATGCAAGATTTCGATCCTGTCATCTCATTAAATACCACATTCTAAAAAGAACTTGTTGGCGACTTGAAATAAATAAATATGTATGAAATGATGATAAAGTCGAGGAATTTAAACCGATAACAGGTGACAATGTCCGTATCCACTTTGAAAAAGGTTAACTCCACGATCACGTGCCCTTGGTCCCTCGAGAAAATGCCACGAGCTAAAACAACTGTTAGTGGTAAGAATATGTAAATAGCTGGGTTTGAAAGAATTACGCTCACAGCCCTTGGTTGAGAAGATAAATTCATGTCCACTGTTGCAATCAAAATTCCATGAAGAGTGGAACAACATCCACCATTTAGCGCAAGCTAAATTTACATCCACATTGAAGGATATTTGCCTTTTGAAGAAAGCTAATTCTTTGTTCGCGTCCATAATTAAAATTTGAAGAGGAGTCAAATATGCGCCACATTCATATTAATTGAACCTTCTCATCAAAGAAAAATTATGAGTTTAAAAGAAAGTTGGTTGACTTGTGCTTGCCGGGGAACTTGGTCCTTGAATTGATTCTTGTCTCAGTTGCGTCCACGTTCTTCGAGGCCCCACCAGATATTTTGCTTTGCCAAGGAGTTTCAGTAATAAGTAATAAAGAGTGTAGTTTGAAAATAAGAGCAACGAGATTTGGCTGACTTCGAAAGGGAATACTTAGTGGCTCTAATAGATAAAATGATTATGAAGACTCGAATTCAAACTTATCAACATTTTAGAAAGACATGGACGAGCTTCATTTAAGACCACTTTTGTGCTACTTCTAAAAATTGTCCCAGTTTCCAGTCCTGGAGGCGCTTGGTTCTAAACAATTGAAAAGTGAGAACTTATAATGAAAGTTTTTGGGAGCGATTTGACCGATTTCAAAAAAAAATTGTCCCAGTTTCAAGATACTGGGACACATGAATCTAAAGAATGGAAAGACCAAAAGCTTACATAAAAATCCTTATGTATCTCATGGGGACCAAAATGGTTAGGCAAACCAAAGACATTGGAATTTTAAAATAGAAGGGCCGAACCCGCCTTGGGTTGCCTACGTATCCCAAAGGAATCAGGCCAGACGTAGTTCGTGAATAAAAATAAGAAATTTTGAGGTTTTATTTTAATAAAAGGAGGGCCGAACCCGATGTGGGTTGCCTACGTATCCAAAAGGAAGTCAGGCCACACGTAGTTCAAACCCACAAAACAAAGACACTGAAATATTTTGAAAAGAGTGGCCGAACCCGATATGGGCTGCCTACGTATCCAAAAGGAAGTCAGGCCAAACGTAGTTCATTACCCACAAAACAAAGACACCGAAATATTTTGAAAAGAGTGGCCGAACCGGATGTGGGCTGCCTACGTATCCAAAAGAAAGTCAGGCCAAGCGTAGTTCATTACCCACAAAACAAAGACACCGAAATATTTTGAAAAGAGTGGCCGAACCCGATGTGGGCTGCCTACGTATCCAAAAGGAAGTCAGGCCAAACGTAGTTCATTGCAACAAATGACAAAGTCTTAATTTAGAAAGGCCATAACAAAACATAGAGGCGACATGACAAAAAGAAATTAAAGGTTCTAGCTTATGCCTCCGGCCTATTACAAAAGGAAATTTAAACTTAAATTACTGAAACTCCCGGTGAATCGGGGCTAAGATAAAAGTCCAATTCTTCAACTCAGGTCCTGGCTCGGCAGCCTATAAGGTCGGTGCTTCCACAATGTCTTCGATTACCACGGCATGATCATCTTCATCTTCCACGAACAAGTTCTTGATCCCTTCCACAATATCATCATAGGCAACTTCAACAGTTAAATCTGAAATTTTGGAGATGGCAGGTTTTGAGAAAGTTTGATCGATGGTAGGAATGGGTTTTGGCAAGAAAATCCCCTTTCCTTTATTCTTTCGTGCTTTCTTCACTTCTTCCTCAGTTGGTTCATATCCCAAACCAAATGTAAACTGTTGCGCAGGGAGTACTACAGGCTCAACCCGCCCATTTAATGTCTTCCCTAACCCAAATCCAGGTTGGTACCCATTTTTCAGCATTTCCTTTGCAACCATGATTGCGGCGCATGACCTTTTTGATTCTTAAGTTTGACACACTTCACCCACTCTAGTAACATTCATAACCTCCCAAGCATGGTAAGTTGTTCCATCAAACCCTCCTGTTGCCTCGATGAATGGGATAGATTGCTCTCGATAGATAGACGTGCCACCTTCTCCATGTATGCATATTTGTTGTTGATCCCACTCAAATTTGACAGTCTGGTGCAAAGTAGATGGCACAGCTCCAGCCAAATGGATCCACGGTCTTCCTAACAACATGTTGTATGTCGTGGAGATATCAAGTACTTGAAAATCCATGATGAACTCAACAGGTCCAATCAGCACGTTCAACTCTATTTCTCCAATAGGACGCCTTTGAGCCCCATCAAATGCTCGAATATTCATATCACTTGTCTTGAGCTCGCTAATATTATATCCGATCTTCTTCAGACTTGTTAGTGGACAAATGTTAAGGCCAGAGCCCCCATCAATCAACACTTTAGACACAAACATGTTACGACACTTGACAGTTATATGGAGTGCTTTGTTGTGACTACATCCCTCTGGTGGCAGTTCTTCATTATCGAAGCTGATTCGATGACTGTCAAGCACGCGCCCAACTATCCCAGCTAACGTCTCACTAGTTGTTTCACTTGGAACATATGCTTCACTAAAAATCTTCAAGAGTGCATTTCTGTGTACATCTGAACTTAAAAGCAAAGAAATAATAGGAATCTGGGCATTGGTCTTTTTCAACTGATCCACAACTGAGTACTCACTGGCCTTAATCTTCCTAAAAAATTCTTCTGCCTCGGCTTCTGTCACGACCCTTTTGGGAGGCACATTGCTTTATTTAGTTTGCCTCAATCTAGCTAGCTCTTCAGGGGTATAGCACCTTCCGGACCTTGTCATTCCTAACGTCTTAGTCTTGTCAGTGATCGTTTCCTTTCCTCGACACTCCATCATGGCTTGTTGATAATTCCATGGTACCGCTTTGGTATAGAGTACTGGTAAATGATTTGGCGCTTGAACTACCTCCACAGGTGTTGATGAAGCTCCTAATATCTCGACAGGCACAAAACCTCTTATCACTATAGCCGGAGAAGCAACGGCTATAAGACCATGATCTTCCACGCTATTCATAGGCACTATGAATTTGGCTGGATCGTCATCATTTTCATCTATTCCAATCATATTTATCATGGCCCCATCATGGGTCGGGAGTGGATTGTTAACCACGTTTGGTGCCGGTTGTTTAACCATGATCTGTTTTGCTTCAATAAGATCTTCAACCTTGTGTTTCAATGCGTAACAACGATCAGTGGAATGGCCTTTTACCCCCGAATGATATGCACACGTTTTAGTGGGATCAAAACTTCTAGGTAATGGATCTGGAATTCTTCCTTCCATAGGATATATTAAGCCTGAAGCTTGCAGTCTTTCAAAAACAACGCTTAATGGCTCTCCCAATGGTGTAAAATTGCGGAAAGGTCTATTTGGGCGAGGTGCGGATGCATTGTTTGGATGATGAGATTGTGATGGTGGAGCTGGGTATGTTGGTGTTCGTGGAGCTCGGTATGTTGGCTGTGTGTTGTAGACGGGGTAGGAAATTTGTGGTGATTGAGGCGAGTAAGATGACAAAGCTTGGCTGTATGGATGTGACGAATATTGGAAATATTGTGAGTGGAGAGCGTTAGACTTGTATCGTGGAGGTTGTTGGTGGTGGTATGAGGTGCTTCCTAGAGCTATTACCGCTGCCGCGTCCTTTTCTTTTTTCTTTCCATTTCCAAGAGCACCAGTTTGTATGGCCTTACTAGTAGACTGCAATGCTGCTAGACTTGTTATTCTCCCTGTCTTAATGCCATCTTCGATCATGTCCCTAGCTTTGATCACTTCCGCAAAAGTTTTTCCGCCCATTGTCACCAAACGTTCATAGTACTCTGGTTCTAGTGCCTGAATGAAGAAAGTAACCATTTCTGTTTCCTCTGTGGGCGGGTGCACCCTAGATGCTTCTTCCCTCCACCGTATAGCATATGTTGACACCCAATTTTGTCCCGCCTTTCCTCCGAAATACCTATTTACGCTTCCAATATTTTTGGCAAATTAAAAAATATATTTATATTTTACTCTTATCAATACTGGCGTTTCATTAATCTATTACAGTTACTAGCTACTATTATTATTATTATTATTATTATTATTATTATTATTATTATTATTATTATTATTATTATTATTATTATTATTATTATGTTACCAGTACTATTATAATTCACATTTTTTGTCATTTCGGCACTTTTTACCAGCTTACGCACACGCATCGCATTTATCTTCGCGTAATTTAATAATAGCATTCACTTACTGTTGAATTTCAAATATATTATCGCCCGGCTATTACGATGTCATTTTATTTTCATCTAAATATTAATAAATACATACTTTTATATCAGGGAATATTTTAGCACACTCAGTACATGATTAATTTAAAATGGATTTCTTATGTAAATTTAGAAGCCAAACTATTTCTTCCACCCAACCCACATTTTCAATCAATTCAGCCCAAATAATTACCTAAACGGACCAGCCCATACCCGTTTAATTTTGACCCGGACCCGACCCATCCATTTCAAAATAAGGGGAAACTCTTTTAGGGTTTCCCTTTCATTTTTTGCTCATCAGCCGCCACCCCCATCGTCTTCTATCTCATCTCCCTTAATATTTCTCTCCTTTCTCTCCTCACCCCACACCACGCCGCTCCACCCACTTCTTTCTGTTCCCTCCACCTTCTCCTGTTCCCCACTCCTCTGCATCCTCCACCTCCGTCTGTCCCCCCGCTCCTCTCTCTCTTCTTGTCAAATGAAAAGCCCTAAAAGTTCCCTATAAATACTCACTTTTTTTATCCAGTTAGGAGAGGATTTTTTCGATTCATGGAATCCTCCAAGAACAGGTTTGTTTTAGTGGCAGAATCCCCTAGAAATTAAAGTTGAAAAACCCCAAAGTTTTCAAAAATATCAAATTTGCAGTGGTTGTGATAGTTCAAAATATCGAGTCGAAATACTAAAACAAATTTGTTGTTTTTTTCGTCTGCTCTGTTGTTGTTGTGAATCCGAGCCTCGCAAGCTCGGATTTGGTAGTCTTCGAGGTAGATATCCTTCGCACCCACTTCGCTGCACTCAAAAAAGGTAATCTTCCTCCTTTTTATTTATTTTAGCATTTATTAGCTATTTTCTACTTATATGTGCTAGATTATTTAGTGTAGTAGCGTTAATCGCTAGATTAGTTCTTGTTTGCATATGCTAATCACTGCTCTGGCCTAGCATGTTTGTTAGTCGCTAGTTTTAAGCCCACTTGAATCCAGTTTAGTTATATTCGACCATGTTTAAATCTTGTTAATTATGTTTATGAGTGTTAGCTTCCTGTTTAATTCCCTCTAAGTTAGTTTTAGTCCGTGTTTGTTGGCTGAGTCTCTATTATGTGGAACTGGACCCTGCTTGTGTTAACTCAGTTTTAAAATTATGTCTAGCTGCAGTTTGTCCTGTTTGAATTTAGCTTGTGCTAAAGATAAGTTTGTGTAATCCGAATTGCATGCGTGTGTTTAGTATAGGAATAGGCCTGTCTGCTGGTGTTTTTACCTAAACATGATTAGTTGAATCAATTGTTCAGTTAAATGAGTGAGAATTATCTGAGATTAGTATAAAGCCTATCTGATTATTTGTTGACTTAGATTGATAGAGTGTAATATGATTAAGAGAAGTCCTGGTTTAATTTGGACTTAGACTGATAGAGTGTAAATGTTTAAACTAGTCATTTGATAATCTAATAAGCATGTTTTGGACTCAGATCTTGAGACTGTTAATAGAAAAATTCCAATAAATATGTCTGAGCTGATATCAAACAGGTTAGAACAAAGGGATTAGTGATGATTGTTTGGTAATATTCTTAAGCTATTAGTGTGACATGAGTGGGAAATGGATTGTTTGGTTTGCTTGTTGGTCTGCTAAAGAGGAAATGGGCTGATCATACAAGTTTATCTTGTCTCTAATGTCGTATTCTGTATTGTTTGTGTTGTTCATGACATGTTCTGGGAGTATAGGTTGTTGAAAATGGTCGTATATTCTTAAAGGGTTTACTTTGGGTCTTATGTTAAACTGTTCTTTGTCTGGGGTGTGAGTTTTACCTATTGACTGTTAGTGAGAGCTTTATTTTTGACTGAAAGCAACTTTTAAAATTGTAAGGGGTGGCAGTCTCATTTGATTTTCTGCTTTAAGATTTATGTGACACATCCCATTTGAGCTTGACCTTTGCATCTGCATATTAGCCTCTTGTCTCCACTTGCTTGTTTGAAGTTATCCGTATCTGGTGTTTTATGGCTATTTGTTTTGGATTTCTTTTTGTGGGAACATTGACCTCTGGTGAGGAAAAGTGAGGTTGTTTTAATGTTAATCCTGCAAGCATGAATTTCTGTGACATTCCGTGACCATGTGAACTAGTCTATTTACTACTATATGTCATATACTCAGATGATGGTGCTCAGCTTGTAATCTATAAGTTCTATTATGTGTCTTTGCTTGGATTACTTCTATGTTCCCAGGCATGTGTATCACCTGAACCTAGTATTGAGCCTGTTTGTTCTCTCCCATTGTACCTGTATTTGAGTTAGCATTGTCTGGGCATAGTAAATCTTACATTTCATCTAATTAGCCTACATGATTCTGTGGCTTGAAACTCCAAAATCCTACTTTTCTTTGGCCTGCTATGTCACTAGTTAAAGCACCATTGCTCAATGGCAAATTAACCATACTATGCCTGCTCTTATCAGGATGCCATACTTGTTTTATCCATTCTTGTCAAAATCCTGCATGTTTCTTTTTTTTACTTAAAATATTTGTCCCCTTTCACCATGTTTATCTTGTTCTGAGAGTTTCAAATGCTGCAAGTTGACTTATTCCTGGCTATCTGTTTTCAAGGTTCATTTGAGTATTTAAGATGTCTTCCTTTTTTTTCTCAGAAATGCATTCTGTACTTTTAGTGTTGGTGGTATATTTTTCTTTCCTATATGATATATTTACTCCCTTCTGTATGTGCTGCATATTAAGTCCATCCTTGAATATTAGAATGACATGAAATGCCCTAATGTATCAAACCAGGCATCTGATGGTATATTAGTATTTGGTTTCTGTTTTTAGACACATCATACTGCATTTTTTTTATCTCTTTTGTTCCTGGTACTGCCTCTATACTTCGAAAGCTGTCTAAACATATGTGAACATGTCCCTGTGTGGATCTAGTTGTTGATTTACGAGTAAATATACCATGGATATGCCTGAATATACCAGATATATGCAGTCCCGCATACTGTTAGCATAAGGGAACTTGTATATTTAGTATAAATCAAGTATATTATTAATATAAGTACAGATTTTGTAGCCTATGCATGCAGTTGGGTTAAGTCTCGTTAGCTATTTATTATTGGGCCTCCTTTATGTGCTAAGCTTTCAGTTTATACTGGGCCAGTCTAAAATTGAGTTTAAGTGACTTATTTGATTTGGACCTTCTGTGGGTTGGTTGAATTAGTCTAAAGCCTTTTCTTTTCTCCCTGTCTCTATTTCATTTTTTAGATATACATAGTATATACACAACCTACTGATCTATTTCTAGTTTACATTTCGTATGCTTGACCTTATTCTTTGATTGTATACTAATCCTTTTCTTTCCATTTTCTTTATGCATGAACATCGCATACGAGTTTGGGGGACTCATCTTCTCCTGTATTCGGCGTTGGGCTAAAAGCCCAACGAAACTCTCCTCCTGTGTCAGCCCAGCCCGCAGCACAAAATAGAAAACAAAACTGGGCCGAAGCCCAATAGCAAAACAGCCCGCAACAACAAAAAAAAAAGACTTTATGGGCCAAGGCCCAATAGGCATGAACAGTGCACAGCAATTTACAAATGGGCTGAGCCCATTCTCCCCAACTGCAGCTACGGATCACAGTGGCCCGAAACGGGCAGGCCCATTTGATATTAGTTGGCCTCTTTTATTTTATTTTTGTGCCCTTTAACTTGTATTATGTGACTAACTTTTTATTTTGTTTTTATTTTCTTAATTTAGGTGAACCTTAGCAAATTTAGTGGGTTAGATTTAGTATAATGGGTAGTAAATTTAAGAGAGTAACTCAATTAATACCATAAGTTTTGTTTTCTTCTCTTTACATTAAAG
Source organism: Lycium barbarum (assembly GCF_019175385.1). NCBI lineage: Eukaryota > Viridiplantae > Streptophyta > Magnoliopsida > Solanales > Solanaceae > Lycium > Lycium barbarum. The sequence goes on from NC_083347.1 coordinate 13,938,115, forward strand.
TTATTTATAGTATCTTAATATTTACTTTCAGAACAATTGATTTTTAAAATAGAATATTTTTGAATCAAAGGAATTATGTTTTATTTATTACCATATTAGAAAATTAAACGTCACTAATATACAAATATTAATCCGAGTATATTTTATAAACAGTTTAGATTAATTTGATTATACATATTTTGAGTCGAACATAGTTAAATAAGTTAATAAGAAAGAGAAAGAAAACCCATCACCTTTTGCATTCTATTTATAAAATAGTTTAGATTAAGTAAGCATATCTAACCAATTGAATTTTAAAGCCTCATTTACATTAGTTTAAACCTTTTGCATTCTATTCATAACGAGTCTAGATTTCCTACATCACTATACTCATATAATGTCATTTTATTCCAAGTCAAATTGGCTAGGCTTTCTCTTAAAAAGCTTCTATTTATATACAAATCATTATATTTTGCAAGTCTCATTTTTAAAATAAAATTATTATTTTAAGCTTAACAACATTTATAAGTTTTATTTTTTAAGTGGACTACTATGTATTTCTTCAAGTTAGTTTAAATAGCATTATTATGTTTTTTCTTTAAAACCTCAATAACACTTACAACCTATTTTGCTTAAGATTTAAGCATTATATTTAATCTAAATTAATTAACATAAGTTTGGCCGGACAACCGTAGTTAACGGATTCTAAAGGATGCCTAACCCCTTCCCTTTAGGATAATATAGAGCCCTTACCTAGAATCACATTGGTTAAGCAGACTATTAATGGAGGTTTAGTTTTAACTTTACCTTAGTTAACATCTAGGTGTCCTAATTCACCGTTAAATTAATTAGGTGGCGTCTCCTTAAAACAAAATAAATAGGAATCACCAATATGTTGTACTCTAAATTATAACCCGGTTAAAATGGGGTATGACAGCATATTCTCGGAATGATTCGGTTAACTTCTTTTTTAACTTTGTAATTGAGATTTTGTCAGGAGCGATCTCAACATGAAACTTGTAATGATCCACAAAAGCATTTGCCAAGTCATCCCAAGTACGCCATTTGGTTGTATCTTGTTTGGAATACCATTCCAAAGCTTTTCCACTCAAACTCTGATTAAATAGTTTGACTCTTATCCCTTCGTTCTTCCCCACACCAATCAACTTTTCACAATAGACCTTCAGATGGAAGAAAGGGTTTCCCGACCCATCAAACTTCTCAAATTTTTGAATCTTGTAACCTGGTGGCAATTCTACCTCAGGAAATGCACATAACTTTTCATATCTCAGGCTTTGGTTACTACCGAGTCCACGCAAACTCCTCATGGCATCTTCCAAACTTTTGAGCTTTCTATTTATCATTTCATCATTAACTACCCTTGCCTCATTTTCGACTTCGACATAATGATCAACATCTGTGCGACATTGTCCTTGGGTTTGTGTCATGGGTGGAGCTGCGGTATAAGTATATACCGGCGGAACTTGATGCGAATTGGTAACATCATGTGTCGGCGGTATGAACTGAGCCTTTGAAGAGGCGGCTGTAAACAAAAGAGGAGCATTTTGAGTAACTAGGTGGGCAATGGGTTCGGAATGAGCTGGTTGAGAAGTCGTAAAATAGTTTGCTTGGTTAAGTTCATCCAAATTTGGGAATTGAGGTGGCATAGGCAAAGTCTGACGAACCCCCTGAGATGGAGTCATATGTGGCGGAGTTTGAGAAAATGACCGATTTTGAAGTACCATGTGACTTAGTTCAGCAACTCGTCGCTCCAGACGAGCAATGATCTCCAAATGTGTTTCTGGTTCATTAGAGGATGTGGGATCACTCGTGATCGGTAAACTAAGAGATGGCTCAGATGAAGTGGTTGCATTGATCAAACTTTGCTCCGTTTTAGAACGAGTCTTTTTAGTTAACCAGGTGATTAGTGATGAGTCAGAGTCTGATTTCTTGGCTCTAGACCGTGTGAAATATGGATGCTCCGCCAATTCCCTTTTAGCACAAGTCAACCTTTTGTTTTGAAAATAAGTTTAAACGAAAAAAAAAAAGATAAACAAGAAAAGAAAAAAAAAAGAGTCAATATAGTGTAAGGACATATTATTGCACATAATACATCGCGTTCTATAATGCAAGGGACCTCTTTATGCCAGAGGTAGGTCTAACAAACATTTGAAGGACAAACATGTCTTTTATGTATCATTCCACAACTCTTCCTAAAATTAATTACAAGAATAATAAACATTTATTACATGCTAGTTAATAATACAATTCTAAGATATCTAACACTTCATCTCCACTAATTTCTTTTAGTTGTCTTCAACCCTCCGACATTAATTGGATGCTCCACGACAACCTGCAACAAAATGTCAGTTTTCCCGAAATATTTATCTATAGAGTACTAGTTCCACATATTCCACACATTTGTCCTTCAAATAATGCACATAAATAGTGAATAGTGTCACTTAGAGTCATAGACTCATTTGGACATTTGGTAAGGTTGACTAATGAACTTAATACACCAAGGGTATTAAGCCTCCTAGGTTTAAAATGATGCATGTCCTTACAAGGTTTTGGTTTTTGCTCTACCTAGGTAGACTAAGAGTTGTTTTCCTATGACACAAGGCTCCCCCAAGCGGACAACTTGGGAGTGGAAAGTCCGTGGCCGTCGACTGCACCGCCGATCGACTAAATCCACAAGATCGATCCAACTAAAAGGGTAATTTAGTAAATCACGGCCGCGAACCGCGAAACCGCTTTAAGTGTGTGAATTTTTCAGGAGTCGAGGAAATATGAACGGAATACCATTTTAAGGAAAGCAGTAACATATTGTTGCATAGAAAATTTCACGTAATAAAACAACCACTTAAAACACATAAGAAATAAAAGCAACAATAAAGGCAAAATAAAAAAATAAAAAACCCAAAACGTCCAATTAATTAATTATTAACCTAAGTCATTATGGTTAAGAACCTAAGTCCCCAGCAGAGTCGCCAAGCTGTTATACCCCATTTTAACGGGTTAATTAGGAGTACAACATATTGGTGATTCCTATTTATTTTGTTTTAAGGAGTCGTCACCTAATTAATTTTACGGTGAATTAGGACACCTAGATGTTAACTAAGGTAAAGTTAAAACTAAACCTCTGTTAATAGTCTGCTTAACCAATGTGATTCTAGGTAAGGGCTCTATATTATCCTAAAGGGAAGGGGTTAGGCATCCTTTAGAATCCGCTAACTACGATTATCCGACCAAACTTACGTTAATTAATTGAAGCTAAATATAACACTTAAATTTTAAGAAAATGGGTTGCAAATGTTATTAAGGTTTTAAAGGAAAACATAGTAATGTTATTTAGACTAACTTGAAGAAATACATGGTAGTCCACTCAAAAATAAAACTTATAAATGTTGTTAAGCTTTAAATGATAATTTTATTTTAAAAATGAGACTTGCAAAATATAATGATTTGTATATAGATAGAAGCTTTTTAAGAGAAATCTAGACTTATCTTTTTAATAAAATGCAAAAGGTAACGAGTTTTCTTCCTCTAACTTTATTTGGTTGTATTCGGCTAAAATATGTATAATTTGATAAATCTTGAAGAAATTATTTATAAAAGTTATTTGAATTTACATTTGTGTATTAGTAGCGTTTTGAAATTTTAAGATAGTAAGAATTAAATATGATTCCATTAACTCAAAATATCTAGTCATGCTATTTTGCAAATCAACTATTCCAAATAAAACATGAAAAGAAGAGAATAAAGCTTATGGAATTAATTGTTAGTCTTCCTTAAACTAACTACCCATTACTAAAACTAAACCTACTAAATAATTAGGATTTATCTAAACTAATAAAACAAAACAAACAAAGAATTAGTTGAATAGTACAAATTAATATGCACAAAATAAATAGAGGAAGAGATAATTTAAATGGGCTCAGCCCATTTTCGGACTGATAGCCATAATGTTGTTGGGATAGTTCAGCCTGTTTTAAGGGGGCTGTTGCAATCTGTTGCTGTTTGCCTGGGCCAACAGCCCAATATTTTTGTTTCCTTTGTTGCGGACACAACTGGATAGAAAAGGGGGAAATGATGTTCCGTAGGGCCTTGGCCCAACATCGAATGCGGAAGATGAGTCCCTTGGACTCGTATGCGAAGGTCATGCATAAAATGAAAAGAAAAAGGATTAGTATCTAATCGACGAAGATGTAAAAATACAAATTCAACAGGTCGGCCATGAAAAATATATATTCAAAACAGACCAGTAGATTGTGTATATTCTGTGTATATCTAATGCATTTCAGCGAAGGTATACCAGCAACATACACACATATATATGATTCAGGCACGACAAATTACGATCTAAGCGAGACAATACTCACACGTGGATAGAACCTCGGACAGCCGCGTATCATGTGTCTTAATTAAAACAGCTTCAACGTATATAAATAACTGCAGTTTTATAGCCTACGATAATACTTAAATCCGCATTTCAGTTTCATTACTTACAGGGGTAAACAAACAGAATACAAAGCATTTTATGTCATAAATGGGGGGACAGCAGTTACAGACAGACTGGTTTTTCTAATTCAAACCAGATCTCAACTGATTTGTACCGAAAAAATGCCCAGGATTGAGAGTATGGTCGTGTTCAAACTGATGAAATCCAAATTAAGGCAGGGGAATTCATGGGCATCTCATATAGTTCAAGAACATTAAGTGAAAAAGACTAGATGTTGAGATGAGTGAATGGTTTAACAGGTAAGAGACTTCAATAGCTAGTTTTGGTAAGTTAGAGGTCATAAAAAATGCCAAAATTCAAGTAATGCAAATTGAGAGAACTGTCAATATTGAAAGGACAGCATACAAGATTCAAGCAGTTAAGTTCTATAAGTGTGAGGCTCAGCAAAGGAAGTTGAGGAGCTACAGGTTATGCAGAGCTCTGAATGAATGGCTACAGGTGCAGAAATGTAACAACACAAGGCATGAATGATCACAAACACACAGCATATACACTGCGATTATGGGAAACCAGCAGGACCTTAAGACTTTCAATAGTAGTTAGATAGGAAAAGGTTCAGTTTAAGACAATAGATTTTAATTTAGATGGCATGTGTACATGTAGTTAAGAAGGTGAGACAGTTTAAACACATGAAGGACCTCAGGTGCCATTTTTAAGTAAGAAATCATAGTTTCAGATAGGTTTAGACTCAAGCAATGAAGGACGAGTAATACTCAAGTTACTTGGACACACACAGTTACACAAGTTGAGTCTATGCAGTGTAAGTTCACACAAGAGGGTATCTGGGGGACTTGTCAAAGTTTCTTTTAGATTATGAAGCCAGGTGAATCATAACAACATATAGACAAAGAATACAAGCAAGTTCCAAATAGTTCTGCAAATAGCTAAGCCAAGTGATTCAGAGACAGCATGTGTGATTTAAAGCAGATCTATAGGATCAAATTCATAACAGTGCAAGTCATATGAGGCAATACAGGACATATAGTAAGGACCAAAATAAAAAATGAGTGAAACATGAGGGTTTTGAAACTTTAAATAAATAAAATGGCCAGACAATATTGACAGAGGCACAGTTTCTCAAGTCAAATAAGCTAACACATAACCGATTACCCAACTGGAAGTTAAACCAAACTAAACATGAATACGTACGGCTAGAAACTTGTCTGATGGCAAGGGTATATAACGAGTGAAGTAGCAGGGCACCAAAAATGCTTCAATTTTCAGAGGAACCAATTTAAGCAAAGGAAAACAGCACTGTCATGGCTTCAACTTACTCAAATAACACACACACACATATACATACATGCTTGCTTAATTACAAGGGTATAAATATTATTAATCAAAGATTAAATTAAGTGACAAAGAAAACAGACCAATGTTTAACTAATATACACTTAGCCAAATAGCAGCTGCCTAAAGTAAAAAATGAGCTTATAAGCAAACACTAATGTCCAATCAATCCCACATTTAAATTATTCATTCGGTTGTCCAAACATGAAGCCAAAACAGGTTAAAAGAAAAAACTATTAAGATTAAGCATAAGCAAGATTTAAACCTATCAGGCCTGCTATAAGTATAAAGCAAATTAAACCTTAATCAGGAGCATCCCAAAAATATCTTAAACTAAATTAAAACAGAACGAAAGTAAACTGACAACAAACAAACAAATGAAATAACAAACTACGTCATATAAGCATTTGAACACATCCTAACGATATGTTGAGCTAAACAGCAAATTAAGCATAGAAACAGACTACATACCAGAACTGGAAGATAAAAATATGAAGTTTACTGACCTTAGACTAAAGCAAACATCATTCTAAAACCAACAAGCTAACCATATATAACTTATATTAACATAAAAATCATTTAACTATGGACTTGTATTAATATTCAGCTAGACAGGCTCATGATTAATTGAACTAACGAGGAATCATATCAATATGGAGGATAGCTAACAGTAAAGGGGTTTCATAGAGATGCCAATGACTCAAGCCGCCGCTACTCAACTGTCTTGCCGGTATGAGTGACCATTAAACATGACCAAATACAAATATTTCTACTTAGCAACCAAACATAAAATCTAATCAAAAAGCTAATAATTAATCAAACTTACCAATATAAACAGATGCTAAACTAACTTAATTTAGACCATAATGATCACATAATAATCACTAACCAACATGCAGACACTTAAGAATTTCATATGAAATTAAACAAACTTCTAATACTAAACTCACTAATATGCTACACTAACAGTTAATCCAACGTTAACGATCGTCAACATACATAAACATACCAAGACACTATAAATTCAACTAAGGAAGCTTTTTTACCTTCTTTGAGTGCAGCGAAGTGAGGCCTCGAATCTTCGATCTACTCTCGAAACAACACAAACTCCGAGTTCTCGGCACTTAGATTCGAACGAGAAAAAACAGAATGGATTTAGTATTTTGAGATAATATCAAGAAAACTGAAACTAATATTTTAAAAGGGAATTTGAACGATTAAAGACTTTGTATTTTCGGGTATTCAAAAGGACTGAAATAACTCCTATTTTTCATAGATTCGAAGCAGCTAAGAATAATCTTTTCTTAGGGGGATCTCGGCCAACTCCACTTGTTCTTTTCAGGGGATTTCGGGGTTCAAGATCCGTTCTCCTAAGGGATTTCTTGCGATTCTCAGCCTTGATTCTTAGGGAATTTCATGAATCAAAAAACTCCTCCTTTAACTGACTTGGAAACGATTATTTATAGGGCGATTTAGGGTTTGAGTTTGAGAGGAGCGGGGACAGAGGGAAGTGGAAGAGAGAGAGGAGCGTGGGGGGACAAGACGAAGTGGGGGACAGAGGGAAGTGGGCGTGGAGTGTGCGGCGTGGGAGAGGGAATGGAGGGAGAAAAGGAGAAGGGAAGGGAGATGAGAGAGCTGCGGCTGCTCTCTCTCTCTCTCTCTCTTTTTGTTAAGAAGAGTTTTAGGGTTTTAATGGTAGTGGGCCGGGTCGGGTCGGTTTGGAGGAAGTGGGCTGGCGGGTTGGTTAGGTAATGGGCTGGTTGGGTAGAAAAAATTTGGGCTGGTGGAATTAATGGATGTTGTGTTTGTATTTTGGGCCATTAATTTGGCTGAAAAATATTGGTCCTTCCTCCGCTATTTTAATTGTTTTTGGACTTCTAATTTAGTAACTAGTACAATATGTATACTATGATAATTAATGATTAATATGTAGAAAATAAAATACTTGATAAAGTATAATTAATTTAACGAAAATAAAGTGACAATGAACCTTTTTAGAATTTGTGATAAAGTGATGCTAGTAATAGTGAAAAAATGAAAATAACGATATTAATAGTGAAAAACGTTTAGCTCGCCAATAAATTTAGAAGCCCGGGAAAATAAAATTAAATAAGGGAGGGACAACATTGGGTGTCAACAAATAGTATATTTATATTTTCCTTCAAAACCTTAGTAATATTATAAGCCATTTTCTTAAAATTTAAGCACCTTATTTAACCTTAATTAATTAACCTAAGTTTGGCCGGATAACCGTAGTTACGGATCCTAGAGGATGCCCAATCCCTTCCCTTTAGGATAATTAGAACCCTTACCTAGAATTAAAATTTAAGCAGACTATTAACGGGGTTTAGTTAGCTTTACCTTAGTTAATAATTAGGTGCTCTAATTCACCTTAAAACTAATTAGGTGGCGACTCCTTAAAATAAAGCAAAATAGGAATCTCCAATATGTTGTACTCTAATTTAACCCGTTTAAATGGGGTATAACAACGTTAGTACATGGTGAATAGTACTAGTACGTATAATCTGCTGAAATGAAGAACATTGTCACGCCTCGAACCATGGCCTGGGCGTAACACGGCACTCGGGCCTTGCTTGCATGTGTCCGAGCGAACCTCATGGCTTGCTTGTCAACATGGGCATCAAAACAATACAATCTATATGATGCAATTTAAATGAATCATGAAAAAGTAATTTGCGGAATAAAGTCTTGGAATTATCTCATAGCATGAAATATCATGAAAACATAATAGTCTGCAAACATGAAAGCATAGCTGACTCTGTGAACTAATATATGTCTATGAAACCTCTAAAACATGTCTGAATACTAACTATCAGGACATGGCCCTGGACTACCATAAACTGACTACTAATGCAGACTCCGTGTTGAACCCCGAGAGGAGTGGGGCTCACCAATAAGCTGATAATTGAAGTGATCCTACTGCGCAGGTGTATGCTCCTGAAAATCGGTATCTGCACGGTGAAGTGCAGGCCCCGAGCAAAAGGGACGTTAGTACATGGTGAATAGTACTAGTATGTAAAACCTGCTGAATTGAAGAGCATGGCACAACATAGGTATAGGACATGAACTGAAACTGAATGTAACTTGAACATGAGCATGAAACGTGAGTAAAGTCTGAAAACAGTAAATCAATGGAAATACATGTATATAAAACTGCTTGTAACCATTGTTTTAAAAGGCAGTGTTAGGACTCGCCCCGGGGCTCGCCTCGGGGCACGGCAGTGGCAAAACGCCCTGGGGCTAATGTGCGGGGCTTAGTACCTATGAGGCTTACGCCCTAAGCGCCTAACGCCCATCGCCCGGGGCTCGCCTAACAGTTCTTACACAAATTATATTTTAAATTCCTTAATTAAAATCATTCACCCTCATAATTGTTTAACAAAATAATGATACTTAATATTTTTTCATCTATAGAAATAGAAGATTGGGTGTAACTCATTTAACAAGTCGTAGTATTGGATATTTACTATTTGAGAACGTCGTGAGGGTGAATATCACTTAATTTTTTTAAAAAAAAAACACATAGCGGAATTGTACATTTTCACTTGTCATTGGTCATAAGTCCTATGTATCAGAATTATCATATAATTTTATTTTTTGTTCATGAAAAAGTTATGTTTTAATTGTAATATTGATAAATTTTATTGATTATTTGCTTATAGAGAGATAAAATGAATAGTATGATAGTAATAGTGTTTTTAAGAAACTATGTTTATTTCCGTGTTTGAAAGTTAAAATGTTAGAATTGATTTGCATTTCATAATAGCTTTTATTTCATTGTATTGTTTATACTTGTAAAATTATGTTATATGTAATTACAAGTTATAAGCGGTGTATAATGGATTGCTTTGATTACTTTTTTGTGAGGACGCGCGCGCGCGCACACACACACACACACATATATATATTTCATTTATTTACAATTTTCTTTTATTTTTTTTATGTAATTTTACCTATTTAAAAATATTTATTGTAATTATATTATTTTAAGAAATACTAAAAATTAAAAACCCATGGGGCTTACGCCCCGTGCCTCGAGGCTTATGCCTCGTCGAGGCGTATGTAAAACGCCCCGCCTTTTAAAACACTGCTTGTAACGTGGGGAATGCTATAGTATAACCGATAACATGGTCTGGTACTTGCGTCCTACCAGCAGAACACCCATACCTTGCCAGGGATATGAGATTTAAGTAATAATAAGCATGTAAGGATCCAAACTGCATAATGAAGGTGTTGCCTCCTTCCTGACAACCCTTATCCTACGGTGGCAACATAGTTTCAGGCTACCTGAGCCTTCTCGGTTAACTGAGCAATTCTCAAAAAACATGAACATGATATAGTTGGCTAAGAAGCCCATGATTTTCGTAAAATAACTTGTAAATAAATTAAAATCATGATTTCACGAAATAACTTGTAACATGGTTTCATGAAATATCTTATAATATGGTTTCATAAGATAACTTGTCAAAGTCTTGCAAACATGTTCTTGATTCATGAGTAATATCAATAGTTCATAATTATATATATAATTGACTTGAAAACATGCTTGTAACTTGCTAGATAAAATCATAAGGTTTCATATAAACATAATGACAACACATGAGGAAGAATTCATGATTCATGATTAAGCTAGGGTTCCTAATAACCGTAATGGAAGATTAGGAATACAATAACGAAGTAGATACAAAATTCATGTACATAAATACATAAATACGGGCTACCAATATGTTGGGTTTAATGCCCTAGGATTTGAACTTCATGAATATCAAGAAACGGAGCATGGGGAAGAATGTAGAGATTCCCACATGTGGATGGAAGTTCTACATACCTTAATTGCTCCAAAACTTGAATTAAAGACTTGAGTTTTGGAGACGATTTCCTCAATCTTGATTCTTGAACCTTGAGATGGGTTTTCTTGATAAGCCTAGATTAGGAACAATGAATTCTTGCTTAGATTATTAGAATATATGTTAGAATTGAGTTGGAAAGGTTTACTCAAGTTAGAAAGGGATTAGGGAATTAAATTCAACCTAGAATCATGATAAAACTTACCTTGGAAGGTTCTTGAGGTTTGGGACTTGTTCTCTATGAATTTAGGGTGATTTTTCGTGAACGGTGTGTTGGGGAAATAAACCCCAAATATTAAATATAACTTAAAACGCGTAAATCCGACTTTTGACCCGAAACCCGACCCTTTTATGTGTTGGGTCCGCGATGCACGTGCATCGCACGACCCCCTTCAGGTCGATAGTCAGAGAGGGGGTTTTTGTGCGAACGGCCCGTGGCGCGGGGCCATCGCACGCCCCCCCCCCCCCCCCCCCCAAGCGACATATGTCGGTTCTGCACAGTGTTCGGTAAAATAGGCATAACTTCTTGTACGTAGCTCTGTTCAAGACCCATAATATACCGTTGGAAATATATTTCAAAGGGATACAACTTTCATCAAGGAAGTTTTCCCAAATTCCCAAATAATAAAGGGGTTATGGTCGTTGGAAGTAAGACCTTCTACAAACTCACTTGAAAACATCCCCCGTAGAAAGGCTTCTGACTTTGCTTTGTCCAAAGACTATTCTTATGACTTGATTAGTTTTCAAAATAATTTATAAAATCCTCATATTGGTTTCATTATATTATCATCTTACGAGTCAAACCTTCACCCGAAGCTACGAGGTGCTACAAACATGGCACAACATAGGAATAGGACATGAACTGAAACTGAATTTAACTTGAACATGAACATGAACATGAAACGTGAGTAAAGTCTGAAAACAGTAAATCAATGGAAGTACATGTATGTAAAACTGCTTGTAACGTGGGGAACGCTATAGTAAAACCGACAACATGATCTGGTACTTGCGTCCTACCAGGAGAACACTCACACCTTGCCAGGGATATGAGATTTAAGTGATAATAAGCATGTAAGGATCCAAACTGCATAATGAAGGTGTTGCCTCCTTACTGACAACCCTTATCCTACGGTGGCAACGTAGTTTCAGGCTATCTGAGTCTTCTCGGTTAACTAAGCAATTCCCAAAAACATGAACATGATAGAGTTGGCTAAGAAGCCCATTATTTTCGTGAAATAACTTGTAATCACGATTTCACCAAATAACTTGTAACATGGTTTCATGAAATATCTTGTAATATGGTTTCATAAGATAACTTGTCAAAGTCTTGCAAACATGTTCTTGATTCATGAGTAATATCAATAGTTCATAATTATATATATATATAATTGACTTGAAAACATGCTTGTAACTTGCTAGATAAAATAATAAAGTTTCATATAAACATAATGAGAACACATGAGGAAGAATTCATGATTCATGGATTAAGCTAGGGTTCCTAATAACCGTAATGGAAGATTAGGAATACAATAACGAATATAGATACAACATTCATGTACATAAATACGGGTTACCAATATGTTGGGTTTAATGCCTTAGGATTTGAACTTCATGGATATCAAGAAACGGAGCATAGGGAAGAACGTAGAAATTCCCACATGTGGATGGAAGTTCTACATACCTTAATTGCTCCAAAACTTGAATTAAAGACTTGAGTTTTGGAGAAGATTTCCTAAATCTTGATTCTTGAACCTTGAGATGGGTTTTATTGAAAACCCTAGATTAGGAACAATAATTTCTTGCTTAGATTATTAGAATATATGTTAGAATTGAGTTGGAATAATTAGAGTGGGCTTACCTTGGTGTTCTTGATGATGGAGGAGGGTAGGAGGTCGTTCTAGGGCTTGAAGGAATGAAAAATAATGATGTGAACTGATACGGATGAATATATACTGTTCTGAAAAAATTGGATTTTCGGCCCAGTTAAATATTGGCCGTATTTTGAAATACTGGCCGTATTTTTAAATACGGTCCGTATTTTTAAATACGGTCCGTATTTTTAAATACGGTCCGTATTTTTAAATTACGGACTGCACTGCGTCTCTTCAGTAAAATGACCATAACTCTTTGCACAGATGTCTGTTTGAATCTCATAATATACCGTTGGAAAGGTATTTCAAAGCTATAAAACTTTCATCAAGGAAGTTTTCCCAAGTTCCAAATACATTTTGAAATACGGGCCGTTTTGAAATACGGTCTGTATTTAACCATTTGACATCCAAATGCCAAATTCCAGAATGCTCATAAATCCTTGGTACCAGTTTACGACTTGAATTACGGGCCTTATACTGAAATACGGTCACTGTTCATGGGCGTAAACCCCCGTCTTACAACTGAACAGGGAAATTCCAATTCCCACATTCTTTATCTGATTTTCTAAGTCTAGGATCATGGTCAAAAGCTTTCGTTAAAGGTATAGGGTGTTTCAATATCTCTCCCTTGGGATCATTCGTCCTCGAATGATGGGTCATGGTTAAGAACATGGCTGGACATGGCTTGAATACCTGAACATGAAAGAAACATGACGTAAAACATAAGAGCTTGACATGGTTACGTGGGAACATGGTCATGGATCATGAGAACTGAATACGTGATTACATAGAAACATGTACATGGGGAACATGAAACTGAGTAGCGCCTACATGAATGAGAATCATGAAACATTTATCCTCGATTTTTGACTAGTGGTTAAGAATCGCTACTAACTTTGGAATCTACAAAATTTATGGCAGGACTTCCTTCATAATTCGGACCTTCACGACATTTCTCAAACGCCTACCAGCTAACTAAAGTGCCAACACACAACTCACACGGTATCTTAATACGCATGATGTGACATAACGTGATTACTGAATCTTGAATGTAGCTAACATATATACTGAGCTGGCTTGAACACACGGATATTGGCTGAATGATTACATGATTACTATGCATGGGGTTTGGAATAAATGCGTAGGCACGAATGACAGGAGTACTGGACATAGGCACGAACATGACATGATTACCTGGGCGTGAAACGCATGACGTGGGACCTAAATACACGAAGACTGGATGGCATGAATACATGAGTGCTAGACTGTTATGAGATACGAATACGTGTGAAAATGGATATCGTAACATGGGATCTGAATGTCGAAACATAATTGTTACAACATGTGGGTTGAATACTAAGCGCGTGTAGGATTTGGATACTTAGAGACTTAATCACAGACGTCGTATGTCACCATGGTAATATGAGATATGAGTATGACTTAGGCTTTGAATGTAAGCGCAACTCGATGTGAATGCGACAGACTTGAGTCGTATAACAAGAATATGATCCTAACATAGGTGTTCATAAATCTCTAGCATAGGCATGACATGAATACGTCGAATCTGAGTAGAATACTCCCGACATAAGTACCATAGGGTACATGAAAATATATCTATTTGAATATAGGAATGCACCTTACTTCTGATTATCTTGTTAGCTGTTAATCATGATTATGAATACCTTAGCTCATCTTGCTCATTCTCGTGAGCGAATTATAGAAAACTGGGAGAAAAGGAATTATTGGTACTATTCATATAAGATACTTTGCTTTAGAGAACAGACATGACATGGTGCATTGTACATGGAGGACGTAACATGGAACATGCGTACATGGGAACGTGATTCTTATGGCATGAAACGTGAATACGTGAATAGCATGACATGGGACATGGGTACATGAAAAACATGTCGTTCACATAAGTATCTGCATACCATGGCGTATAGACTTGAGTTCATGAGCATTGAAGTAAGACTAAGGCATAAGTGTGACTTGCATGGAGTACAATTGTAGGCTAACTCGTGGGTACTCAAAGACGTAAGGCATGGATAAAACATTACCTTTAGGATTTAGATATACCGAAAGAATAGGACATGGCTCAACATAGCTTACTCTTATCACCGTGAGTAAACGCCCTTGTTATAAATAAGGCTCATGAAAGAATGGATTATAGGCATAAATAATTCGTTCCTCGAGCATCTAAGACATGGATAGAAAGTCACCTTGAACATAACGAGGCCTAGATACTTAGCGAAAAGAAAAAAAGAATCATGTCATCATGATCGTAAAACATTAGCTAAAGGAACATATGCACGAATTACATAGAATCATGGGTAGGACATCCATATTGGTTCACCTTCATTGTTATCTAACAAAATGATTGTTACGATACCGCTATAAGTGGGATGCATAGCGAAATGGATTGGGGCACAAGTATGTGGTAACATGGATAAAATAATCATAGGGATCAAGATCATCATCAGATTTGAAAAGCACTTAGATGCTAGAACATGGACATGAGTGTAAAAGTATGACAGATACGTGAGACCTGAATGCGATTTTTAACTTTAGACATGAGCACACCTGATGTGCGAAACATGAAAAGACATTCCCTTGCATAGCTTACTATCGTATGAAGTCTTAATTCTTGTATCTTAAACGTGGAGTGTAAAGCTCTAACATGGGCATGATATGGGTACGAAAGGCACGAGTAGAGTACGTATGGGCATTAGTACCACATAGTACATGAATTACTCTGGAATTGGAACCGTTATACCCTTAAAACCCGCTATTCGATCTAGAACTTTATCTCATAACATAATTACCTAGTACTTGACAAAAATCACATTCTACGCACCTTATCACACGATCTCTCCCTTAGTTCAAAAGCTGACGTTTAAAGCCTGTGGATCTCTCGAGTTAGCGATAAGTGGTCATCTAGTGGTTCCACCAATTTCCTCTAAAATAGTGACGACCCATTTCTTCAGCTTACTTCAAGCAAGTCTTACTTACTGGGAAAACTGGATTACTTAAATGAACGGGTTTCTAATGTACATAACTGGAATACTAGCTTTGTCAGTCTTAGGGAAAACTCTTTTCTAATAACTCTTAAAGACTCTTCTTCTATAGCTTGCTCTCTTACTGCTTAGATGGTTTTCTTCTTTCACCAATTTCTATACCTCAAATTTAACTTAAACCCTTTGGGTTCTAGCACGCCTTCGGTGTATTCAGACAGTTGCCTTAGTAGTGCTAACTTGACTAAGTAACTCAAATCGTACTTCTACTAACTCTGCTGAAAATTTCTAATTCACTGTGTCTATTCAAACTTACTCACTATGCTTCTGTTAACCACTTGCTAGCATCATATTCTCTAATTCTTCTCTGAGTACTAAAGTGAAGCATAAGGTTATTTCTAACTTTTCCTCCTTATCTGACTCTATTCTGGGGTTGTATACTATCTTTCTGAACTATAGACATGAATCACACTTAGGAAACTTCATCTGTCTCAAACAAGGAATTGGAACAATTAACCTCAAACTCCCTATACACTTTCAAAGTTATATCATACTATACACATTAGGGATAAATACTTAATCACATAACCTAAGAGGGGATTGTCATATCTTTTATCTCATAGTAATATCTGTTTCTTTTAGTAGCTTACTAACATCATACCCTCTAGGTCTGATCTGAATAAGCTGAAATAATTTAAAACTAACCTTAAAACAATTCATATCGTCTGCTCGTGGTTTTCTTATCACATCAGTCCCTTTCTAGTCATGTGCATAGATCATATGACAAAAATATATATATCCTTGAAAAAGTTGATACTTTCTAGTATTGCAGGTGGTTGGCTCTTAGGCTATTTGCTGCTCAAAACTACCGTGGACAATTTATGCCTACTGCGGTTAGCTTCAAAACATGCTACCTCGTGGGGTCTTAAATATGAACCATCACCCTTATACTATAGCTCCATGGTAAAAGAGTTCAAATAAACTTACTTTATAGGGTATATAATCTACGTGTGCTACCATATCGAAATTTGTCTTCCAAATGGTACTAAGACCTAATAAACATACCATGCACTATTTGGTAAGGCTTGGGTCTCGAATTTTCCTTCTCGCCGCTTACGCATTCGATACGTTAAGAATTCGATGGAAAAAGAATATTACTTACTGCTCTAAGCTTCATGGCACGAGTTAGAATAATTCATGATGACCACCCATCTGAAAGAAACACATCGATAATGATTAGATTTATATCTTTCTCATCCATTGAGACGTGGCGTATTCGGTAGAATGGGAAACAACACACGAGTCCGAGTGATTTATGAGAATATAGCTCTATTGCACGATCTAGAGTTGAAAGAAGTGAGACAATCTTAAATGTCACGACCCGACTAGGGGCCACGACGGGTACCCGGGGCTAACTACCGAGCACCAATCGTTCTATGTCTCATCATACTCATTTAATGCTCTTTTATCACTTTTATACTCAAATCGTAGGAAAATCATATTCCATATAAAACATAAATACTTATATATATACCTCTTGGCCATCAAAATAACATTTATACTAAATAACATCTCGTGAGACCATCTAACCCACACTGAGTATCTACGAGCCTCTACTGGAGTGCTAAACATAAGGACGGGACAAGACCCCGTCATGCCCAAAATACATATATACAAAAAGATAATCATAAGCACCTCCGAACAATGGAGTGCTCTCAAATCAACTGCCAGCTCCTATGAGTCTGAATCAGGCTCACCTCCCTGTCTACCTGTGGGCATGAACACAGCGTCCAAAGAAAACGGACGTCAGTACGAACATTGTACTGAGTATGAGAGGCATAACAATGAAAATACGTCGATGAGATGAATGAAGCATCAATAAGGACGCAACTGTATATGACTGTAACTTATAGAAGAAATAGCACATGCTGACTTACTCATAATCATCATCATCTCATGTATGCAATAATGTATAAGCTGCCCGTCCATATAGGTACAGTGTATTAATGTATAAGCTGCCCGTCCATATCGGATCGGTGTGATAATCATAGCCTGCGTCCAGGCCTCCCGCGTCCGGGGTATAAGCTGCCCACTATAGTGGTGTGTATGTCTGCCCGTCCATATAGGAGCGGTGTAATATCATCATCATAATATGCTCATCATTATATACTCATCGTAATACATGCATGAGAACTCAAGGACAACTATACTTTGTCGGGGTGACGTAGGGTCGTGATCCCCCTACTTTATTATGGACATCTATAAGTATTATGCCTCACCATGAAGGAAGTAGTGTATAAGGTGAGTGTATGCCACAACAGACATCTGTAACTTAATAATGTTCTACCTCACCTTGAAGGGACAATACATAAGGTGAGTGTATACAATAGAAGACATACTTAACTTAATAGTATTCTGCCTCACCTCGGAGGGAACAATGCATGAGGTGAGTGTATACAACATACGACATCATTAGCGTTATAGGAGCGTCATAGCATGAACTCTAGAATCTTTAGACTCAAGCTTATCATCATTGTACTCATAGCATATCTCTTATCTCATATAGCTATTCATGATCATAGACTCTTGACTTTCTGGGGTATATATATAAAGAATTCATGTAAAGAAAGGAAAATCATACCATCGGATTCATACCATAGAAAGAAAGTACTAGCCTCACATACCTTTGACGTTTACTATTCTTATCGCTTGCTTGCTTCCCCTATGATGCACTCATGTATACCTTCAAGAGAATTCATGCCGTCATTAGCTAAGCAATTATAAGAACGGACTGCTATTTTTAGGGAAAATTGGGCAGCATTTCCTTTGTTTCTACTACTTTTCCCATATTCTGTTTCAGCTCCCAAACATTCGCAACCATAATCGTAATATAGAAACCAACAATCATCATTTATATACATTTAGCAAAATTCACCAATTTCCTCCAATTTCTCCACATTTAGTGGTTTTAGCTTATCGTCACATTTTTCTCATACATCACACTCATTTCATGGTCTAAACATCATTTATAGCATACTCATGATCACAACATATCAACGTTCATGGTTTCATTCAACTACCATTCAATAGTGACACTACTCATCCTTCCAAAACTCATTTTCCATGTTTTTCTACAATCCAAGCATCTTAGCTTTACAATACCTTAAATAGCACAATAAAACCATGAAACATACCTTAGATGATGGTGGAACAAGCTTAGAGTTGAATCCTCCCTTTATCACCAAAACCCTTTTTCACCTTCCTTAGGATTTTCTTGAAGAAGATGAATCCTACTTGAGTTTCACACACTTGGGTTCATGAATTTGATGTTGTTAATCTTGGTTCCCTTTGATTTTTCTTGTGGATGAAATGTTGAGAGGGTTCTAGAGGGTTCTTAGAGAGAAGTGGTGTGGAAAATGAAATGAATTTATGAACTTGGGTCCTCTTTTTAAAAGCTTGAAATCTGATCCTTCGGGCAACTCTACGCCCATTTTTTTACGGACCGTCAAACTGTTTGACGGACCGTCAAAATGGACCGTAAAATTGCCCAGCAAAATATGAGTTTCTGTGACCGTTTTACGCTGGTCTGGGTCCATTTTACGGACCGTAAAAATGTTTTACGGTTCGTCAAAAATTTCTACGGACCGTCAAATGGTCCGTAGAACTTCTCTGCTCAGACAGTCTGTCGTAGAATGCCCATAACGTTTGATCCCGATAAGCTGTGAGGGCCCACGACCTATGGTTAGAAAGATCTTTCAATTATATACAACTTTCATCCTGTGGTATTTTTCCCAAACTCCAACTTTATAATAGCGTGTTTGCCCCTCCAAACCAGATCATCCGAAAATGTTTTCCTTAACTCGCCCTTTTGGATGGCTTATGCCCATATTTGGCTTATGGGTCCTTCTTGACACTTACTTAACACTTCATTACCAATACAAGGGACATTATAACTCTTCTCCAAAATGTCATTAAGCCATCATTAATTCGATACTCGAAATTATTTCCCGATACATAACATATACCTTGCTTTCCTTAACAACTTTCGTCTCCTACCTCCAATGGCTTTGAAATATCATTTAGATTCATTAAATATTATTTCTTACTTATCAAAACATCATATGCATCATGCCCTTCTTCGGTCAATTCACTGTGCATGAACGGAAAATTTTCCGAGGTGTAACATTAAATGTCTTGGTGGTCAACTGTTTATATGTGTGGGCGCCACACACATATAAAAGTGACCCCATTGGACACGATTTCATAGACTCCCTAAGACACTTGAACCTATAGCTCTGATACCAAGCTTTGTCACGCCCCGAACCATGACCTGGGCGTAACACGGCACTCGAGCCTTGCTTGCATGTGTCCGACCGAACCTCATGGCTTGCTTGTCAACATGGGCATCAAAACAATATAATCTATATGATGCAATTTAAATGAATCATGAAAATGTAATTTGCGGAATAAAGTCTTGAAATTATCTCATAGCATGAAATTTCATGAAAACATAATAGTTTGCAAACATGAAAGCACAACTGACTCTGTGAACTAACATCTGTCTATGAAACCTCTAAAACATGTCTGAATACTAACTACCAGGACATGGCCCTGGACTACCATAAACTGAATACTAATGCAGACTCTATGTTGAACCCCGAGAGGAGTGGGGCTCACCAATAAGCTGATAACTGAAGTGATTCTACTGCGCAGATGTATGCTCTTGAAAATCGATATCTGCACCGTGAAGTGCAGGCCCCGGGCAAAAGGGACGTTAGTACATGGTGAATAGTACTAGTATGTAAAACCTGTTGAAATGAAGAACATGGCACAACATAGGAATGGGACATGAACTGAAACTGAATGTAACTTGAACATGAGCATGAAACGTGAGCAAAGTCTGAAAACAGTAAATCAATGGAAGTACATGTATGTAAAACTGCTTGTAACGTGGGGAACGCTATAGTATAACCGACAACATGATCTGGTACTTGCGTCCTACCAGGAGAACACTCACACCTTGCCAGGGATATGAGATTTAAGTGATAATAAGCATGTAAGGATCCAAACTGCATAATGAAGGTGTTGCCTCCTTACTGACAACCCTTATCCTACGGTGACAACGTAGTTTCAGGCTATCTGAGTCTTCTCGGTTAACTAAGCAATTCCCAAAAACATGAACATGATAGAGTTGGCTAAGAAGCCCATTATTTTCGTGAAATAACTTGTAATCATGATTTCACAAAATAACTTGTAACATGGTTTCATGAAATATCTTGTAATATGGTTTCATAAGATAACTTATCATAGTCTTGCAAACATGTTCTTAATTCATGAGTAAAATCAATAGTTCATAATTATATATATATAATTGACTTGAAAACATGCTTGTAACTTGCTAGATAAAATCATAAAGTTTCATATAAACATAATGAGAACACATGAGGAAGAATTCATGATTCATGGATTAAGCTAGGGTTCCTAATAACCGTAATGGAAGATTAGGAATACAATAACGAATATAGATACAACATTCATGTACATAAATACGGGCTACCAATATGTTGGGTTTAATGCCTTAGGATTTGAACTTCATGGATATCAAGAAACGGAGCATAGGGAAGAACGTAGAGATTCTCACATGTGGATGGAAGTTCTACATGCCTTAATTGCTCCAAAACTTGAATTAAAGACTTGAGTTTTGGAGAAGATTTCCTAAATCTTGATTCTTGAACCTTGAGATGGGTTTTCTTGAAAACCCTAGATTAGGAACAATAATTTCTTGCTTAGATTATTAGAATATATGTTAGAATTGAGTTGGAATAATTAGAGTGGGCTTACCTTGGTGTTCTTGATGATGGAGGAGGGTAGGAGGTCGTTCTAGGGCTTGAAGGAATGAAAAATAATGATGTGAACTGATACGGATGAATATATACTGTTCTGGAAAAATTGGATTTTCGGCCCAGTTAAATACTGGCCGTATTTTTAAATACGGTCCGTATTTTTAAATTACGGACTGCACTGCATCTCTTCAGTAAAATGGCCATAACTCTTTGCACAGATGTCCGTTTGACCCCCATAATATACCGTTGGAAAGGTATTTCAAAGCTCTACATCTTTCATCAAGGAAGTTTTCCCAAGTTCCAAATACCTTTTGAAATACGGGCCGTATTTTGAAATACGGGCCGTATTTTAAAATACGGTCTGTATTTAACCATTTGACATCCAAATGCCAAATTCCAGAATGCTCAGAAATCCTTGGTACCAGTTTACGACTTGAATTACGGGTCTTATACTGAAATACGGTCACTGTTCATGGGCGTAAACCCCCGTCTTACAACTGAACAGGGAAATTCCAATTCCCACATTCTTTATCTGATTTTCTAAGTCTAGGATCATGGTCAAAGCTTTCGTTAAAGGTACAGGGTGTTAAAAATAGCCCCATCCAAAATGCCTCATCACCTACAACCTCATCCCTAAACCCAACCCCAAACCAAAATGTTCCTAATAATTTGTCTAACTGATTAACTTATGCTAATCTATTAAAGCCAAATATAGGAACAAATCATCCGGTGACTCCTCTGAAACCAATTACTTATGTTAATGGAGAACCTCATGTGGAATGGAATTCAAGGGAAGTTAAGCAATTAATCCTGAAGGAAAATTTACAATATGTTGTTCTAGGTAAATTTGCATATGACATAGTAAACATTAAGGAATTAAGGACTGTTATTCCGGAGCAATGTGGCATCAAAGGTAATTGTGAGATCGGGTTAATTGACGATAGATACATATTGATGCGATTATAATTATTAGAGGATTATGTGAATCTATTATCTACACCTGCTTATTACATTAAAGTGCAATCAAGATACTGCCAAATGAGACCAATGATATGGAATCCTTGGTTTAATCCAAATGAAGAAACCTCTGTGGCAGTTGCTTGGATTAGTTTTCCTGAACTTCCTCCAAACTTTTTTGCAAAGGAAGCTATTTTCTCTCCGACATCTGCAGTTGGCAAGCCTTTGGTCGTTGATTTAGCCACTGCTAATAAAACAAGGCCCAGCTGTGCAAAGTGAAGGTGGAGTTAGATTTGTTAGCAATACATCCTCAAAGAATCCATATATCAGAAAGCGAGGATGAAACAGGGAAAGTGCTATCAAAATGGGTGCAAATTAATTATGATTTTTTACCAAAATACTGCAAGCACTGCAAACTATAAGGGTGTGCTGAAGAAGAATGCAGATCACTACATCCAGAGCTAGAAAAGCAGTATAGGGTAAAGTTGAAACAGGAAAGCAAAAGAGAAGACAACAGCAATGAGGCTAACAATGAGCAGAAGGGGAATACACATGGGGGAAAGGTAAAGGATTTTATCAGGAAAAGCAAGAGTGGATGCAGAGGAGGAAGAATAAATATATTAAATATTCCAGTGGCATCATAATAGGGGAAGTAAGGAATGAAGATGTTTCAAAAGAGAATGAAGGCAAGGTTGATATACATAATACCTTTGATATCTTGGCAATAGATGAAGGTGAGGATACACTTGAAGAAGTCTAGCCTGCAGTAGAGAAGACAAGTGAGAAACAGGAGGAAGATGGTACACAAAATGATCAGATATTAAGACAAGACAAAAGTAGAGAAGCACAACAAGTTCAACAGGAAAGGGAGGAGGATATAAGTCATATAAAGAGTCCAGTCAAGAGGCTAATTCAAAAGCAACAGCTGGAAACATCACTGAGCAATATAAGCAAAAGCAGCAATAGAGAGCAGAAGATAGAAGAAGAAGTCGAGGTCAATGCAGCAAATAATATTAGTTCAGGAAAATCATCAGGAAAAGTGGCAAACAGTCTTAAGGAAACATTCAATGCACAAAAGAAGAATGTAAAGCCAGAGGAAACAATGCAAGTCCAGAAGCAGGCATCTCATCAGGGAAATAATTCAGCACAATCATCAACTAAATGCAAGCAGCACAGTGGTAGTAATTTACACAAGGTTGGAGATTCTACCAGTTCCAATACTGGACCAAAAGGTGTAGTGAATGCTCTAGAGGTGATCAACACTCAACATGATACAGGGCCTGTGGAATCTATTATTTCTGGAGGAAAGGACTTGGATTATCATACAATTGATCAAAATATACAAGCAATAGCTAGAGCAGCAGATCTCTCTCCAAAACAGGTGGAAAAGGCAACAGGGAGAGGCAAGAAGAAACATAACAGAGAAAATAGTGACCCACCAAGTGGTGGGGTTCAAACAAGAAGAACTGTGCAGAAGTCTAATGTTACCTTATGAATGCTATCATTTGGAATATTAGGTTTGTAAATACAATGGAGGCATACACAAGGTTAATAAAGACGCATTAGAAGTTTCATTTTGATTTCATTGGTTTATTAGAACCTTTTCAAGATGCTGACAAGGTAGAAGACTACAGGAGGAGGATAGGGTTACAACATGTTTTTGTTAATTGTAGTGGCAAAATCTAGGTCTTTGTGGATGATTTATTTGAGGTTTCAATTGAAGTGGACTATGTACAACATTTAACTCTTAAACTGAAGATTCAGAATACTGGGGTTGAGATGATAGTCTCAATAGTATATGCCAAGTTTCTTTAGAGAGTCTAGCTGTCACAACTCATGTCCCATGGATGATTGGTGAAGAATTCAATGTCATCATCTCTGAAGAATAAAAATATGGAGGTTTGCCAGTCACCATGAATGAAGTACTAGATTTCAGAACTTGTATTCAAAATTGTTCTGTCTCTAACATGGGATTTAAAGGGGGGAAATATACTTGGTGGAATGGACAAAGTGGAGATGAGTGTATTTTCAAGAGACTGGATAGATGTTTAGGGAATCAGCCTCTGCGGGATAAATACCCTGAATTAGAGGTGTCTCATTTAATTAGAACAGGATCAGACCATGCTTCTCTTCTAATTTCATATTCTGGAGAATCTGAAGCTGTTAGAAAATCCTTTAAGTTTCTCAAATTTTGGGCTAAACATGGTTCTTTTGTGGATATAGTGAAGGAATATTGGAAAGCAGATTTCATGGCTAATCCTTTTCATTTATTTCACTATAAACTGAAGAAAGTTAAATCTGCTTTAATACAATGGAGTAAAGATACATATGGGAACATTTTTCAGGAGATTGAGACCTCGGAAGATGTGGTTAAAGTGCATGAAATTCAGTTTGAACTTCAACCTACTCCTGCTAATAGGGAGAGACTGCACAGAGTTCAAGCTGATTTAAATAGGTACTTACACCTAGAGGAAGAATTTTGGAAACAAAAGGCAGGAATTAATTGGTTCAAGGATGGTGATAGAAACACTACTTTTTTCCATTCTTATATGCAAGGAATGAGGAAAAGGATACAGCTAAGAAGAACTCAGGATCAGAATGGTAATTGGCTAGAATCTAATGAGGAATTGTCACAAGAAGCAATCAGATTTTACACAGATCAATTCACTAAGGAAGAAGATCCAACTGATTTTGAGATTCTGGATCATGTTCCACATATAATTACAGAGGATCAGAATAACTTCATTGGTGGTTTTCCATCTGAGGAGGAAGTTAAAAAAGTTGTTTTTTGCTTGAATGGAGAGAGTGTTGTTGGGCCAGATGGGTTTACTGGTATTCTATATCAAACTTGCTGGGATATCATAAAGGAAGATGTCACTAACATGGTGAAGGCTTTTTTTTGTGGAGCTGAGCTGCCTAGATTTATTACACATACTAATTTGGTTTTACTGCCTAAGAAGGATACTATAAATACCTTCTCAGATATGAGACCAATTAGTTTGAGTAAATTTAGTAATAAGATCATTTCTAGATTGATTCATGAGAGAATGGTGGAAGGCTTAGCAGATATAATATCTTTGAATCAGGCAGGTTTTGTGAAAGGAAGAAGTATAGTGGAGAATGTGTTACTTACTCAAGAGATCATAGCAGATATCAGGTTGAGAACTAAATCTGCTAATGTAGTCATGAAATTAGATATGGCTAAGGCTTATGACAGGTTTTCTTGGTTGTTCTTGCTAAAAGTCCTGAGAAAGTTTGGTTTTTCAGAAGTCTTGATTGATATGATTTTCAGGCTTGTGAGTAACAATTGGTATTCTGTGCTAATTAATGGGCAACAACAGGGTTTTTTTCAGTCTTCTAGAGGTGTTAAACAGGGGGATCCTTTGTCTCCCACCCTTTTTCATTTTATCTGCAGAAGTGTTAACCAGAAACCTGAATGCTTTATTTCAGATTCATCAATTTAAGGTTTATAGTTTGCCTAAATGGAGTCCTAGGGTGAATCATCTAGCTTATGCTGATGATATGATCATTTTTTCTTCAGCAGATGTGTTTTCCTTACAGCTGGTCATGGAAATATTAAAGAAGTATGAGAAGACTTCTAGCCAAAAGATTAACAGGGAGAAGAGTGCAATTTACATGCATAAAAATGTTCCTGGTGATGCGAGCATTACGGTAGAAATTGTTACAGGAATTGGGAGAAAAGAATTTCCTTTCACCTACTTAGGTTGTCCTATATACCATAGTAGGAGAAGGAAAGACTTTTTCACAAGCATTCTGATGAAAATAATGAATAGGCTACAGAGCTGGAAGGAAAACTTCTATCCTTTGGGGGTAGAGTTATTCTTATTAAGCATGTGTTACAAAGTATGCCTATACATTTGTTATCAGCAGTTAATCCTCCTATAAGTGTAATTAGGCAAATGCATTGAATGTTTGCCCAGTTTTATTGGTGCAATACTGTGGGAGGTAAAAGCAGGCATTGGGCTTCATGGAATCATCTATGTTTACCAATAATGGAGGGAGGGATGGGTTTTAGATCTTTATATGATGTCTCTATGGCTCTTTTCTGTAAATTATGGTGGAATTTGAGAACTAAACCATCCTTATGGAGTGCCTATATTGTCAACAAGTATTGTAGAAGAGAGAATCCTATGATTAGTCAATGGAAATATGGTTCTCAAACATGGAAGAATTTGTTGCAAAAAAAATACATCTAAAGTTTCCAAACAAAACTTACTTTGGGTACCTTTTCAACCCCTAAAACGACGATCCGAACGTTTACGTATCCTTGATGTATTGAGCCTACATTATAATACACAGAAAAAAATATCAGGCTCTATATAAAATATTGACATTTCGGAGTCTTGACACACGACTAATCGTTGGTCAAAGTATGGAAAAAAACACTAAGTGTTGCAAAAAAAAGATTCACTAAAATAAGATGTTGCGATCTTTTTATGGAAAAAAACACTAAGTGCTCCTAAGTGTGTTATTTTTTTAATGCGTAACTTTATTAGCCCATATAACAGCTATCTTCTTTTCCTTGTAATATATAATAATTAACTATCTTTATAGAAACAGAATCTCTAATTTTACTAATAGTCTAGAGATTTTTGACTAAATATTTTAATACTTTAATACACTATGTATGACAAAGAATATTATATATATATACATCATTAAAAAAGACTTCTCTTCGATATACAAAGTGTGATTAAGCTTATGATTTAACAATTAAGAATTAGATTAGAAGCATCTTTTTTGCCTATAGCAATGAGATATTATTTAAATTTCAATGTTGTTATAGGTGTATAACAGTCATTCTCTATAGCAGCCAAAAAAATTTGAACCCAATGATTTTATAAAGAAGTTTGACTGTGTATTATAAGAACAACGCTTACGCTTAATCAAATACGTTTAGATTTTTATGAGTTTGATATATTTTTGTTGAATCTATTATAGAATCACAACCAATCAAAATATGTAGTATATAATCAAAATATGTAGTATATATTATATACTCCTATTATTATGTAGTTATGTACTAAAAACAATGGAATGCTTTTTTCTGGTAGATAAAAAGTCATCACAAATCATAAAAGGTACGGATTTAGTAAGTCAAATATAAATCCTAATACATGTACTTCACTGAAAGTCTGAAATGATCATAACTATCTGAGATAAGAAAACTAGGCCAAAGAATTCCGACAACTGTTAAGAATGATTTAACTGACAAGATCTTCAGAAAATTTCCTAAAAAGGAAAAGGCTAAATATGGATATTCAGTCAAACCTTTTTATAAACTGTTAAGAAGGTTTATTGGAATATTTTTGGCTAAATACCTGGATAGATCCTTTAACTTGACTCAATTTTTAAGTTAGACGCTTTAACTTAATTGGTAACCATATAGACACCTCAACTTAGTAGAAATGTATCTTTTAAACACACAAGTCAGTAAAACCAAGTACGTGTGCATCACTTGCTGATTATGTGTCAAAGAACGAATAAGATAGACACGTGGAATAAAAAAAATCTCCAGCACAACCCCCTTTGATCTTCTTCTTCATTCCAAAAGAAGCAAACAAACTTTGCCTTCATTCTCCATTATTTGCTTCTGCAAATTCACATGTAAATTATAGCAGTCAATTATTATACTCTTCTTCTCCAATGGTTCCCTTCATCTCTCTTCCTTCTCCTTTACCACCTCCCATGTCCCACTCTCACTTAACCCAGAGACAAGTATAGATTTTCTTTAACTGATAGATGAAGGCCTAAAAGTAAACAGGTTACGTTTTGTCTAATTTTTCTAGTTTTATGAACCTGCATTTTTTTTTTTACTAAGTAGGAAATCAATGCAAATTTTCAAGATTAATGGTGTTGTCTTGGTTGAAACGTTAAAAAGGGAATTTACAAAATCCCTCTAAGCCTGAAGTTTGAGTCTTTAACATTTTAAACCTGACTCTGTTTATTAAACTGTCAAAGCTTCCTATTAATAATTTGGCCTTTATTTGCTTCATTTTGTTTCAAACGAGTATGAAGATCATGGGATAAAAGAGAATGTGTGAAAAAAAAAATATAAAAACAGGAATTAGTATGGAACTTTAGTTGTAGTTGTGCTTTTTAGAGATGGAGAAGAGAGTTTTATGCCGCCAGGGCTTTTCTTTTAACAATGGTGAAGATGAATTTGAGGAAGATGAGGGTAAATTTGGGTTATAAAATTTTTTTGTTGATAGAAGAGCTGACTCAGCAGTTCTCTAACTTTGACTCACGCACCTACATTGAACAAAAGAGTACGTGATATGCCATGCAGGACTAGTGTGTTTAAGTGATACATTTCTGTCAAGTTGAGGTGTCTATCTGGTCACCAACTAAGTTAAAGTGTCTAACTTAAAAATTGTGTCAAGTTAAAGGGTCTATCTAGGTATTTAGCCGATATTTTTTTTGTTATCATAGTGAATGTTGTTTTTATAGAAAACATGTAATATACTCCCTTCATCCCTATTTATGTGGCAAACACACCTTACTCGTTTATGCGGCTATAAATCATTTCATTAAAGGATATACAACTATTAAAGTCAAATTGAATATTAAGTGTGGAATTTTTTAAAACATATTAAAAAAAAAAGTGTGCCAAATAAATTGGAACAAAAGTAGTAACATAAAAATTGAAACTGGTTCGACGGAAAACTTGGATGGTGAAATGTTGTTAATTTCCATTTAATTTTGGTTAGCATCTGTAAAAGGAAAAAGAACAAAAAAGTTTAGCATATGTTCTACGCACCTAAAACGACACCGTTTCTTCCATGATGGAGTTGATCATATACCAATATAGCCGTTATAGAGTTTTGCCAGATACCAGCACCAACGGTCAACAAGATCATATATTTTTCAAAGGCAAATTCGACCGTTGATTTCCAAATCAGAAATTCGACCGTTTTTTAATACTCTCCCGCTCCCAAAAAAAACCAGCAAAGTGAACATCAAAATTAAACAGAGACAACAAATACATTTAATTCTTTCACGTTCCTGAAATTGACATGGCTGAAGGAAAAGAGGATCCGAATTTATTCCAAATTGATGAAATGTACGAGTTTTCGGCCCCGAAATTCTACGATTTCATTGACGGAGGGACGGAGGAAGATATGCGCAAGGCAGAGCTTTGGTTTGAGATTACAACTAGCTATGCTCCTTCACGTATGTTTCAAGATTTTGATTCTTTAGTGTTCTTGCTTGTTTTTTGGAATTTCATTTTAGTTGTTCAATTTACTGACTGTTAATTCTTGTCGTAGTTACTTGTTCTTTGATTTCTGTTACTATATTTGTTGTTTCTTGTACTTCGGTTATCGTAGTAGTTTGTCTGTAGCTATTGTTGGGTCATGCTTTCTATAGTTTTTTGCTATTATTTCTTCATTTTCGTTATTTTTTTTTCCGTCCTGCTTTGACATGATTACACTGGTTATGTTATTGTTGAATAGTGTTTTTGCCACTTCAGTGTATCAGTCACCAAGTTGAAAATTTGAGATACTAGTTTTATCACTGAATACAGTTAACTAAAGAGCAAGATAGCTTATGATTGTGATTACAATTCATCAATCAATTAGGGCTCAATCCCGAACTAGTCCGTGGAATTATTGATAAATACAGACCTATTACATCCCTGGTGGAGAACAAATGTGAGACTTAACGGCGAAAATTTAGGGCTAACGGGCATTATCTCTAGGTCAACTTCAGGAATGCTTAACCTCCAAACTGGATTTCTCGCAATTCGATTCTGCGAATACTGCTCCCTTTTGTAGATCCTGCAGATTGGTAGTGGATACATTGCCTTGTAGCTGCTGTTGATTGCTAGTTTTATTATAGAATCATTGGATGTACAAGGAATGTTGATGTTTAAATGGCGGTCTTTGTAGATGCTGCTGATTGCTATATTCGTTATAGAATACCACCAATTTGAAGTGAAAAGTTGATGTTTAGTTACCTTTTTTTTGTTGAATGTTGCAGCTTGTATGCCAAGAATCAAGACCAGTAGATCAGTACAACTTGGGATCCCTTGTGATTTTAATGAAGGCGAGAAGTTGCAGAGTAATATAAGGTCCTTATAGTGCAACAAATATCTCAAGATTTAGATGATACAATGCCAATTCATTTTACTTTCAATTAACCATCATGTTCTTATTCGATCTGCAACAGGCCTGTAGCAGAGGTTATGGAAGAGGTGACACCAAATGAGAACAAACCTGCAGCTAAGGTTTTCTCTTCTGCGGTTAAGGAAGAGGTGACACCAAATGAGGAGATTTTAGTAGACCTTAATGGAAGACTTCCCAATCTGGTACGTCTGCATATTCCGTGGTAACTGAAGCACCATTTCTTAATTTGGCCTCTGTATCTCATTGTATTTTTTATAATTTTACAGGAATCTGTAGAGAAACAGCCAACTACTCAAGGTTAGTTATACTATGGCTTATCAATTAGATTTGTTGCTTTAGTTTTTTGCCCATTTAGGGGACAATTTCAGCTGTGATGTGCTATTGTAGCTTCTTTGGCTCTTCAATTTTTCATTCTCGCATTGTTCCTTCGGCCTTCTGATCATTTAGGGGCCATCTGATCATAACCTTCTTGTACAGAAATGTGCACCCCAGGACCACCACCAACAATGTCTAAGAAGATAGACCCTAGGAAGACTGATTCCAACAATCAGAAGACAGCAAAGAAAATTTCAAGCATGCTTAGAAATCCTTCAGCAGTGAAGTCAAAAACATTGCCAGTGAAGATCGCTAATCCTGCCAGCGTGAGAAAGTAAGTGATGTGCTATTGTAGCTTCTTTGGCTCTTCAATTTTTCATTCTCGCATTGTTCCTTCCGCCTTCTTAATCTCTCCCCCCCTAAATTATTTTGGTCTGATAGAGTGAATGAACTTGCTTGCACAGGCAAGCAATCATGAGAAGTGCTGTTGGAACGCCCAATTTTGGTCAAGAAAACCAAGCTATAAAGAGACAAAAGCTAGAAAGTGGAAAAGCCAAGCAGGTAGTTTATCTCTGGAGAATACTGAATATTCAAAGTTGTATTATCTGACCTCACGGGATTTAGCTTCTTTTTTTTTTTTTTTTTTTGGCCTCCCGAATTGCTAGATTCTGGATGTTAAACCCCCAAATTTGCTGCACAAAACAAAACCTGGAGTTAATGGTTCCACCTTCTCTTCGGCTGCCAAAACTCGTAAAGAGGACAGAAAGGTTTCCGTTGACTACATCTTCCTTTATCTCTTGCATGTGATGGATATATATTTATCTGAATATTCAGCATCTAACTTAGAGTTTATACTGTTTAAGATGTACGTCCGAGAACCAGTACCACAGTTTATTTCAACAGCAGAAATGATGAAGAAGTTCCAATGTAGCACAAGGGAGATGTCGCTGTCTTGCATGAGCAGTTCCACTTCGCATGTAACCTCTGAAGCCTTTCTTGATATCGGCTTATTACCTTTCCATTTCTTTATAACGTTATATTCATCACCAAGGATGATTGATGCAGAGGAAACCTAATAAACTTAAATTAACTGCGCCTAAAGAACCTGAATTTGAGACTGTACAACGTGTCCGTCCAACTACAGTGAAGAGTTCAGCTGAGCTTGAGGAAGAAATGATGGCTAAAATTCCCAAGTTTAAGGCTCGCCCATTGAACAAGAAGGTGCCTCATTTTATGGATGATTTTGCGCCCTTTTTCTACCTTCTGATTTTGAATATTTTCGATTGATCTTATCTTATATTTTTCCTTTGTGTGTACACCTTGGGAACAGATCTTGGAAGCTCCAAATCTACCAGCATTGCCTAAAAGTACACCGCAACTTCCAGAATTTAAGGTATAGTATCCCTATTATGAAGAGCTAAGAGTAACTCAAGAAAATTCAGCTAAGATCTACTACACTTCTGCAGGAATTTCATTTGGAGACGATGGCCAGGGCCAATCAGAATGCGGAAACATCTTCAGTCTTATCCATGGAATCTACTAAGGTTGTTGCTAACTACAAAGTGGATCCTGTAAATACTCATGAAAAAAAAACTACTTGCTGTCATACTGACTAAATCAAACATTTTCAGAGTCACCAATGGAAGCCACATCTTACAGCTCCTAAATCACCTATTCTGCAAACGTCACTTAGAGCACGGCCTCCACAGATCAAAAGCTCTGAAGAACTTGAAAAAGAAGGACTTGAAAACATTCCGAAGTTCAAGGCTAGGCCTTTCAATAAGAAGGTAACATAACCTCCCAATAGTTTTCTACCTTCTGGACTATCAATTATTGTTTATCAATATTGGTTGCTGACATTTTTGACTTGTAGATCTTTGAAAGTAAAGGAGACCTGGGAATGTTCTGCAACACAAAGAAGCAGGTGACGGTGCCTGAAGAATTTCATTTTGCCACAGATGAAAGAATTCCACCTCCAGCTAACGTTACTGATCTCTTTGACAAGGTTCCATCAGAATATCATCCTTCTTACTACTATCTTTAGAACCTTATACCTTCACATTTTTCTCACTGTACTTTCCCCAATTTTCAGCTTTCTCTGAATTCCGAACCTAGAAATGAAAAGACTATACCGACAAACACCAGACCAAGTCCTTTTCGTCTCTACACAGAGGTGTGTATATTTTCTGTGTGTTCCTGTTTTCGTTCCTTCTTATCGAAATGATGTAGCTCTTCAACCCTTGGTTTTTTCTTGAATCCAGGTAAGAGGAGCAGAGAAAGAGAGGAGACTGTTCACTGAACTTCTACAGAAACAGATTGAAGAAGAGAGGTCAAGAGTTCCCAAAGCAACTCCATATCCTTACACAACTGATTACCCTGTGGTATGTAACACACATACTATTGTCATATCTGTTTTGCAGGAAAACCTTTTTCTACATACCCCCTTTTATGTGAACTCATTTCTTATGTTTCCCATTGCCAGATTCCGCCAAAACCAGAACCAAAGCATTGTACAAAACCAGAACCTTTCCAACTGGAGAGTCTGGTCAGGCATGAAAGGGAGATGCAGAGGGAATTGGAAGAACGGCAAAGATTGGAGAAGGAAGAAGAAAGAATGAGGACTTTTAGAGCACAACCAGTCTTGATCGAGTAAGATCTCAAAGATTGAATCTTTTATGTACCATCTTTCTTTCGTAGTGAATCTGAAAGGATGAATAATGCTTTTTTCCAACCCTTAAAACGTGTAGGGATCCAATTCCAGTTCCTGAAAAAGTACGTAAGCCCCTCACTCAAGTTCAGAAATTTAATCTACATGTAGATCACCGTGCAACAGATAGAGCTGAGTTTGATAAGAAGGTAAAACTTTTTCCATTTGCACGCAACTCTCTCTGGAAGCTTAAGCCTATAGTACTCATGTTATAAGATGGTGTGCAGATTAAGGACAAAGAACTGATGTATCAAAGATACAGGGAGGAGGCAGAAGCTGAAAGAATGGTATGCGTATTTATTATGTTATTTCGAGCAACTCTAACTACGTGATTAGACTAATTCTTAATGTGGTGGATTGTGGTGGTTAGATGGAAGAAGAGATGGCGCTGAAACAACTACGGAGAACTTTGGTGCCTCATGCAAGACCTGTGCCTAAATTTGATCATCCTTTCCTGCCACAAAAGTATGTATGATTCATGCTAAGAAGTTCTTGTCTTCTTCTTTTTACATATTGGAATAACTACTGAACCTGTTTAAAACACACCCACTCACAGGTGTTCCAAACAAGTGACAAAACCAAGATCCCCCAAGCTGCTGATTCTTAAAAGGCAAGAAAGGAGAAAAATGATGTGTCCCTATGCTGCAGTTTCTAGTGCTGCCTCCCAGATGAGGTGAAGATACAAACTTTTAATCGATCCAAAAACCGGGAGGAATGTTCAAGAATCCTTGAACTCCATAGAGAGATTAGGGACAATGTTGTGAAGTGGTTGGAGTCAATGTGTTTATCTTAAAAAATGTGCCCTTAGTATCATCAAGTATATGGAGTAAATTAACACATCGAAAATTGTAAAACAATGGCCATGTGCATAGTGCCAATCCTATAACGTATATGGAGTAAATTAACACATCGAAAATTGTAAAACAATGGCCATGTGCATAGTGCCAATCCTTAGTTCAGAATTATAACGTATACTTAATTGATGTCTGTAGATAAGTTTTTTTTTTCTTTTTTTCTTTTTTCATTTTTTTTTTTTTGTCCCGCCCGAATTGTACTAAAGTGCGATACACGCTACTTCAGACCAACCTTGAAAAAGTAAACGTGATCCCTTTGTTTGATTGGTCAGGCAGGCATATTTGTTTGGTGTAGCAAATAGAGACTAGGGGTAGTGGGGAAAGCAGTGCCAATCCTATAACGTATATGGAGTAAATTAACACATCGAAAATTGTAAAACAATGGCCATGTGCATAGTGCCAATCCTTAGTTCAGAATTATAACGTATACTTAATTGATTGATTAACGTAGAAACTGTAGTGACGATAAGTTTTTTTTTTTCTTTTTTTCTTTTTTCATTTTTTTTTTTTTTGTCCCGCCCGAATTGTACTAAAGTGCGATACACGCTACTTCAGACCAACCTTGAAAAAGTAAACGTGATCCCTTTGTTTGATTGGTCAGGCAGGCATATTTGTTTGGTGTAGCAAATAGAGACTAGGGGTAGTGGGGAAAGCAATGCTGAGCACCCAATCTCAGGGAGTTGTGTGTTTAGGAGCCAAAAACTAATACTTATAATTCATACAAATATATTAACTGAGCACCCAATCTCAGTAGCAATTTTCATATTAAAAATAATTGAACACGCATGATTTAAAAATCCTAGGTTAGCTAGCCACAGCAGGAACCTAGGAGAAAAAACAGGGAAGCGTTGGAAAACACAAACAGCTTGTAAGTTATAAACAAACCATCATAACTTGTGAGGAAAAGGAAACAAACCATAACTTGTGAGGAAAAGGAAACAAGAAAGAAGATACTAAATTCATTATAGAAAGAAAGATCATATGCCAGAACTGAAAACTAGCAGACTACTGCTATTCAGCGAAAACTAAGAAAAAGTTCCAAAATGCTGGACTCCATATGCTCCTATCCGACTTGAGGACATCACATTTCAGCTGAATGATCATCATACCTCGGAATTCTTTCGCACGTAAACAAGGATCTGAAAGAACAGAAAAAGATTGTTTAAGTGGGACGCTGATGGAAACACAAGCATAATTTTTTTTTTAAATAATCCATTTTTTTAGCTCCAACTTACCAGATCCTTGTTTAAAGTGCAACTGGAACTGATTCCTCCAACAGTTGAAGAGTAACATTGGACCCATTGATAACTCAAGATAGCATATTTGATGCATCCATTAAGATTGAATGGTTAATATTTCCCTTTACCGCCAGGAATTTAACATCTTTGGCTAGTGATTTTGTCTCCTGAGCTACAAGCTGCACTCAAGTTATATCGTTCAGGCAAAACGGAAAAATGAACAGCCTGGCAGATTTTATGGAAGCAATTCCTAATTGACGGTATTTAGAAACATAACCATAGAACAACAAACTTGTATCATCATTATTGAGACATCAAAGTTGAATCAGAGAGGCATATCCATGTGATCAGAGACAAGATTGTGCAGCACCAGAAAGTTTGAAATTTGTTTTGCATTAGCAGACAGCTTCTTTTTTTTTTCTTCTTGATGACATGGGAACCCGCAGCCGCTACCCTTCGGGTGTGCTCAGGGTAAACCCAGCTCCTGTGCAATAGCTCGCAAACCACACAGGAGATATAACCCGCACTAGGCAAGCCCTGTGCGACGAGCTCAACCCAGAAGGCCTAATTAACAGAAGTGATTAGAAGCTGTCTGCTTTGGTTGCCCATAAAGCAGACAGCTTCTAATCACTTCTGTTAATTAGGTCACTAAGGCCTCCATATGACTATGTTTCATATCTATTTTTGAAAAGGATAGGGGAAAGTATTTCTTTTTTGTTCTTAATAAAGTATGATGGAAAGGAACTCTTATTTCACGGAGGTGTCCAACTGATGTGCTTGGCGTGCAGCAGAGATGGGGCTTTTTCAGACT
Organism: Lycium barbarum; assembly: GCF_019175385.1. Classification (NCBI taxonomy): domain Eukaryota; kingdom Viridiplantae; phylum Streptophyta; class Magnoliopsida; order Solanales; family Solanaceae; genus Lycium; species Lycium barbarum. Next base: position 13,974,531 of record NC_083347.1, read on the forward strand.
TGGTGTCGTTTGTTTGTCTAATGGAATAAGAAGCTCAAGATGGATATTTAACTGCAAAGTAAGAACAGTGAATTACGGACAAATTATCCATTGAAAGAACCAGACAGCTCATGAATTGTGACGCATCTCATTTAGAGATGTTATAAAGAAGCTAGGATAAATCATTCTTGAATAAGCATGTTTAGAGAATCTATTACCTCGTGATCATTTGCTTGCGCACTTTCAAGATAATCAACTAACTTAGATAATCGCGTATTACGAGCATTTCTGCTACCACTGGCACTGCCATGTCGACCGTGGCTTCGAACACCGCCTCTTCCCCATGTAAGTGTTTCAGGCTTCAGTGCAGGTCCAGGAGAAGGTGCCTCTCTGGGAAATTGAACTGCAGTTTCAATGCGTTCACCTTTGGACTCGCAGCTGAAGAGTAGTAATCTGGGCAGTCACCTCCTGCGTTTCCTGAACTTGGTTTGTGTTCCATGCTCATCCTTAAGGGGTGAAGAATCTTTGTTCTCATCATGATCATCATTTTCACTCCCATTTGGATCAGATCGCTCAGGTTCTGTGCCCTGACTGTTTCTTTTTCTTCTTGAATAAGCATTGTGATAATTGCGAGATGATGTTCTTTGTGCAGATGGAGCAGCTATGTCTTTACCAACTTTGGGCCTCTTAATTAATGCTTCATCTATACAAAACATAAGGCATGTATCAGTTCTATATGTGTCGCCCCCAACATATAATGAAATGTCAATCAGGAAGAAAAAGTTATATCTGCGTCCATTTTAATTAACAGTTTATTTCAACAGTATAACTATATTCTCTACTGGGTAAAGCATAAAAGCAAATTGGACTATCCGATAGGCATAATATAACATCTGCAAACACGTGTTCCACAAACAATGGTAAAAAAATCCTCCATTTCATTCTCAGATTCGCTAAATACAAGGAAAAAATAACCTTTTAAAAGTTGGTTTAACATGTGTTAGTAGAGCACTTGGAGTCGGTCACCAGCAAGCCTAGACGGACACATTGAGATCTTCATTTTATGAGGTTGCAGGATGTGATTTGGCCATAGTAGGCATCTTAGTTTCCAAATGAGAGTTTTCTATAGAATGTCATCTTTTAGATCTTAGTGATAAGGGGGAGAAAACAGAATCTATTACATTTAAAGAAAATATCATCAACAAATTAAGTTCAATTAATTCATAACATCTATCTTCAAGATGCAATGACTAATGGATCAAACAAGAAGTACAAACATGCAAACAAATGCACACATGTCTATTCAAGAATGAGGATTTCAGGTGCGCATTCCACTTCAAGAAAGACAAGTCACTGAAACAAGATATTCCACAAATTAGCAGACAAGTTTCATCAAAAGGAAGGAGGAAAGGAATTTATGCCTCTAGAGGTTTTGTATTTCTTCTTTTTTCCCCAGTGCCCCTTCTTTTTTTCTTTTTTTTTTTTCCATTATTACAGGCGAGGAAAGGAGGTTTATTAAGCCGCACAATATTAAAATTAAGGAAATACATCCTCTTCATAATTCTCAGCATCTGGATATATTGCCTCCATCAAGGTATCAAATCCAGGGTCATCTCTCAATGACCGTCGACTAGCACAATGTATGCGACAAGCAAGGTATTCATTATTCCTGTAAAAGGGCGATTACAAACAAAATCCACAGTAGTCTTCAGGTAATTCTTGGATTCTAAAGACTGGTTAAACCACAAAACTGTTTTGATGCATTACATACCCAAGTCTCATTGATTTATCTATGCACTCCCTGCAAAAAACGGTGTTGACATCCCATCACAACCTGATTTCTCTTGATAATAATTGTGCATGCAATGCAGACACCCAATAGTATTAAATATTGACCTTATTAACTTACATATTACTAAATTTTAATTTATTTCATAATACGCATATTATATAATTTACGTAGTATAATTATCACTGGATTATTTCATGAAACATGAATGTACTATCTAATCCACTTTGCCTCCAAACTTAATTACATGGTAATCTAGGGGCAGTTAATTCTGTGATATCATAATTTGACCGATAACGAAGTTTCCCTTCCTTTTTCATTTCTTTCTCATTCAACCTTCGTGTTTTTTCTTTTTGCAGCGTCCTTACTTTTTTCTCTCTTTAGTTGATCCGAACTTGAATATCTTGGACGTCTAGTCCACTTCTAGATATTTTTCCTTTAAGCGAGGGAAAGCCATATCTGTGTCAACAACTGAACAAGCTTAAGACTTCAACAGTCAACCAGTGGCGGATGGAGCATTATAATTTGGGGTTCAATTACTGTCGATGCGGTGTACAAATTTATATGTAAAAATTTACTAAATTTACAATAAATAGTAGATATGAACCCATAACTTTAGAAATATAATGGTTTAATGCGAAAAAATTTAAAAGGTTGAACCCCAAGAGTTTAAATCCTAGATCCGCCTCTGCAGTCAACACTGGTACCATACCCTAGTTACCAGAGGCAGATTCAGAACTTGAAGTTTATAAGATCCTATAATGACCTCAGGTTAATAAGCAATGATAACTGCGTTCACATTCATTTATTTTATAGATATTTAGTGGATTTCCTAATACAGATACAAGCTCTCTGGGCAAAATCTACTAGGTTCCCGTGAACCCATAAGTTACAATATTGTTGACCCGCCTCTTTGTTATCTCTTCTTCCTGAGTGCAGAGATTGCAAAACAACGGAGATGACTAGAAAGTACAATCACTTGATGAAAAATAATGAGTACAATGATGCTTTATAAGATTTCTGATTGGATATATTTGGGCAAGTAAAAGAAAGTTCCTTAAAGTTCCTTCAAGTGACAGAGAGAAGTAACTATCTGAATATTACTTACTATTTAGCAGTTAAAACAGAAAGAGAGCAGTAGAACAGGGGTGTATTAATGCATGACATGTATTGTTAGTTAGACAATGGCACAAGACAAACCTTAGAATTGAACCTCTGCTGTATCCATTTATTGAGATCATCTTTCACCTCAAAACCTTTGTTGTTCACCAATGCGAGACTCGGTGTACTCACAGATCCCAGGACAAACGTCTTCATTTCGGGGCAGCTTTCAATCATCACATTACAAAGAAATGGAAATTCAAGAGCACACTTCATTGGAGAGAAATGCCCCAGCTTTTGTAGCGCTCCAAGCTGCAGATCTTCCAACTGGGAAAATAAGGGCTCATTTAGTCATTTCTTCTCCTTGTTCCTGTCCTACAATCACTTCTTCTATTGATGCACAGTCTCTTATCCATAGTCTTCGGAGATTCAGAACACCTCTAGCCACTGATGGAGACATCAAGTTTCTCAACTTGCCACACTCACTAACTACCAATACTTCAAGTTTGCTGAAGTAGCCAGTTGGAAGTTGGTGAGAACACAGAGCAGTGCTGTCAGCATAACCGAGTTGTAGCTCTTCCAGACTGGGACAAGAAACCTGCAAATGTTGAAGGCCTTTTATCTTTATAAAGGATGAAAATTCAATATAGCTTCAATTACAATCGAAAGATGAACCATATCTCATCTTATATCAAGGTAACAGGAAGTGAAAGACTTGGATTTTTTTTAATTCATGAAACTTACTCCAACTACGATCTGACAAAAAGGAATCGTGATTCATGGCTTTAACAAAGAGGCAAATCTAGGATTTGAAGTTTTTGGTTCCTACAATGACGTCAAGTTAATATACAATAGTAACTGGATTCACAGTTAAATAATTATAGACATTAGTGAATTTCTCAATACAAATACAGGGTTTAGGTAACATCCACTGGGTTCACTGAACCCAGTGCTTTAAGGCTAGATCCGCCTACGCTCTAACATAGGGTTAATAATAGCGGATGAACTTTACCCGCTTATCCTTTGTAACAGTAAAATCATGAAAACTATCTTTTGCCGCATTAAAGTTATCAAACTTTACCTACTTAAAACAATAAAGTTACTGAAATATTCTTTATCGCGTTAAAGTAATTGGTTACGTGTGAATTGCTTAGAAAATACAAATGATTGAAATGTCAACTTTTCCACAATAGGTTATGACACGCTACTGGCCATGTATATGCTTTGCCACTTTATAAATTCCACATTAGAAAATTTTGATTATCCAACAACAACAACAGGCCCAGTATAATCCCACCATGTGGGGTCTGGGGAGGGTAGGGTGTACGCAGACCTAACCCCCACCTTGAAAGGTAGGGCGGCTGATTATCCGCATTTTATAAAACAAAAGACGTCTAGAAAGACATTCAAATGAAGACAAAACTAACTTAAATTATAGATGAAGTACTTAGGTAAACAAATATCATATATAGTAGAAAAAATAGACATTGTGTGAATAAAGATCTTTAATGCTCAAGTATAAGGTAATATTTAATTCATAAAAACCCTCCAAATAATAAATTCAAATTATTTTTTTTCATGATATGTCACAGGTAGAATAGAACAGTAGAAGCACACCTTTTCATCAAAAAGAGATTTGAGTCGGTGACAGAGTTGTTGGCTGTAGGCCAGAAATTTTGGAACTCCGGTAAGTTCCAGAAGCGCATGAATCGTAACTGAGGGAACTCAATGCCCTCAAAAGTGTCGCTGCAAAAGTACTGTAGACTATGACAACCGCTTACCTCCAGGCTTTCGAGTCTGGAGAACAATATATTATTCTGACAGTGGATATTCAATAAATGTATCAATGAATCATAAACAGACAGGCAGAGATGTTTCAAGTTCTGAAAAGCATCGAGCAACAACTCGGTCAGCACATTCTTGGAACCATTTCCGCTTGAATGTACAAATTCACTCTTCCTCAACAGGCGGTGGATCCAATCACCCAATGGGGTGGTCTCAGTGACCTCGAGATCCATAATCATGTCGTACTTATCCATGAGTGAACTATCGAGGTAACTAAGACCTTGTTGGCCCACTTTTAGATAATATCGTGTCAACTTGGAGGAAAGGCCCAAGTTACTATAAATCACATCTCTGGAGCATTTAACTAATGTCAGTGCAGTCAATCTCGATAAGGATTCCAGCTCCCTCAAGGTAGAGTAACTACAATGTTTCACTTTCATCATAGTAGTTCCTCCAATCGAACTATTCTTGACAAGACCCCTGGTGAAATCCTTTCAAGTGCTTGATGCTCATTTCAAAACTCTAACATAATTAGATTGGTCAATTTTCCTATCTCCACTGGCAGCTCCTCTAACTGAGAATATCTGATGCTGAGAATTTCTAAAGTGACAAGTTCGCCAATAATGGATATGTCAACCAACCCTAAATTACTCAGAAATAGCGTCCTCAGATTTGATAATAACCGAAGTGATGCTGGAAAAGGCCAAATGGACTCCTCATATCCACTCAGGCGTGAGACATTGAGTTTACTCGTCGCAACAAAAAAGTTATCCTGTAATTTGAATGGCTCTTCAAGAAGTCTTAACATTAGACACTCAAGTCTTGGACAGACTATTGGTTCAGGAAGCTCATCAAATCTTTGTGCAACAATTGACATGTGACTGTATGGCTCGTAAGAAGTTCTTCTTGGGAACTCTTCCGAGTTCACATCGTGACTTACCATAAAAACATGCTTGCTCTCAAATGCAATATATATAGCCACGTCACGGACCACATCATGCATTTTGACATAATTTTTGCTCGAACCTAGGGATAAAAAGAAACGATCTTTCTGTGTTTCTAACAGATGACATACCCGCTTTCTTGCTTCTTCTATATTTTTAATTTCTGAAAAGATGCCAAGCCCCATTGCATATCTAAGTAATTCTTCAGGCCAAATATTACTATCTTCCTCGAACAAGGAACAAAGCAAAAACAGGTACCTCACTTCATCACTTTCCAAGTAATCGTAGCTTAGCTTGAGAGATTGACACACATTTTTAATCACTCCTGGGATATTTTTTGGTGTTGATACTTGTAATTGTTTAAGAGCATCCTCCCATGAAGTCTTGCTTTTACACTTTAGCACTCCTGCAACTGTAATAATTGCAAGCGGCAACCCCTTGTCTGACTGACAGTTACTTCATCAACCTTTCTTGTTTCGCCCTTTGTCTGATTTCTCAGCCAGAGTTGTTTTACCGACACCACCCATACCACATATCCCAATCATAGTAACACCCTCATGTCTCAAAGCTGTCATGAGCTCCTCCTCTTTCATTTTTCTGGATTCAAACTCCTCATCATTATTACTAGCAATAGCTTCAATTCCGACTGCAGGTGGTGCAGGATAGGAGAAATCAGCAAAACGTTTGCCTTCATCTCGAAGTTCAACCACCTCCAGTGCAATTCTCTTAGCTCTCCTGCTCAGCGCGTAAAGTGACTTCAAGTTTGGACACCAACCATAGAAGCAACCTCTTTCAACCTCAACTCTACTTCGCATTACACCTTCCAAATCTGCAGTAGTTGTATTAACACTAGTTAACAAAGCCTCAACGTTGGGTGAAATGACTTCTAAGTTTTTCCAGGCAGCCTCCACTCCTAGCTGCACTCCACTTCTGATATTATGTAGCTTCTGAGATTCATTATCCATAAACCTGATGTTCCTCTTGTAGTAAAAGAAATACCCAATCCCTCTCACAACTGGCTGCATCAAGCAATCTGTGACTTTTCCTACATACATATTAAGATCTCCATAGCTATCTTCTTAAACTACTTCTTGAAAATGTTTGCAGTAGGAATCAGTAAAAATAGCTTGAAAGTTTAGCTGAAACAAGAGTAAATGTAGTTTTCTTTGTTGAAAGCCAATCTGCAACAGAGGATTACAAAGTATGAACAAGAGGAAAAGGGGAAGGAGTGAACTTCAAGTTGACTGAAAACCAATCTCACTTAAAAAAAGCCAATCTGCGGGGTACTTTCAATAACATACAATACAAGATAAAATATTACATCCAGGTAGCCATATTTTTTAATTTACATCCTCATACTCAATTATTTTTTATATAACAGTATTTATACACACATGATATATAACATTATACGTTTACTATATACGATGATATTATAAATATATGTCATTTCAGGTCAATATTTTTTTCAAATAGACCGAGAGTGATATTTTCCCTTGTTAATATTGGATAACAAATATTTTTACAATATTTCAGAAAAAATTGGTCGTTTACGTGACCTTAAAAATTGAAATATAGAAATAATATCACAATCAAAGAAAATATATACAGGTAAAACTCAGGTGTTGAGTCAAAAGATGAAAACCTTTTTCAGTACAGATGGGAAAAACGGCGTCGTATTTGAAGACCTACATTGAATTGTTGAATCAAGTGGAGTGAACAACTAAATAATACGGCAAAGGGTCAAAAGTACCCTCCACCTATTGAAGATAGGTTCATGGGGAACTTTCTTTTTTTCTTCTTGTTTTAACCTTAGATTTCCAACTCAGCAAAAAAAAGAATTACTAGATATGCGGGTTTGTTTAAATATGATGTGGACTTGTGGAGTCTTTTAGGTAAGAGCAAATATGAGCTACTTTTCTATCGGCAGGGGTTATTTTGCACCCAAAAATAAATGGAGGGGATAATCATTCCATTTTCAGTAAGCTAAGGGTATTTTTTTACCCTTTTCCCTCGTAGAGGTAGTGGGAAAGCAAATGTGGACCTACGTTTAGTGGGGAGCCTAAACACTATCCCGTTTCAATTTGTTTGAACCTATTTCCTTTTTAATCCGTGTCACAATTTGTTTAAACCTATTTCCTTTTTAATCCGTGTCAAAATGAATGACCTCTTTTCTAATTTGAAAACAAATTCACTTTATGAATGATTTATAGCCACACAAATTTTCAAGACTTATTTTGAACCACAAGTTTCAAAAGTCTTCCCTCTTTCTTAAATGTCATGCCCAGTCAAATGGGATCATATAAATTGAAACGGAGGGAGTATTAATTTATACAAGAAAAGCTAGTAGTATATTTCATACAAATATATGAACTGAGTCTCAGTAGCAATTCTCATATTAAAAATAATTGAGATTTAAAAATCCTAGGTCCGCCACGGGGAAAGCGAGAAAACCTTGGGGCAAAAAAGGGAAGAAACATTTTTGTTTCTGTGAATTGATGTCGCTCTAAGGAGATAAAACAAAATGACAATGTTGTAAACAAACCAAAACTTGGGTAAAAGGAAAAGGAAACAAGAAAGAAGATACTAAACTCATTATACAAACAAAACTCTTAGGCCAGAACTGAAAACTAGCAGAACTGCTATTCAGGAAAAACAAAAAAAAAATGTTGGCTTCCATATTTTCTTCCCTGCACCCATCCTTCTGCAAAGCCGACTTGAGGACGTCACATATCAGCTGAATGATCATCATACCTCCGAATTTTTTTGCACGTACGCAAGGATCTGAAAGAACACAGAAAAGATCGTTCAAGTGGGACACTAATGGAAACATCAACAAACATAAACTTTTTAAAATAATCCAATTGGACTGATTCCTCATTTGTAGCTCCAACTCACCAGATCCTGGTTTAAAGTGCAACTGGAACTGATTCCCCCAACAGTTTCTTGCCTTTCCAAGCGTTGCAGAGGAACATTGGACCAATTGATAACTCGAGATAGCATATTTGATGCATCCCTTAAGATTGACTGGTTAATATTTCCCTTCACTGCCAGTAATTCAACATCTTTGGCTAGTGATTTTGTCTCCTGAGCAACAAGCTGCATGCAAAATATCATTATAAAAATCAACGTTGAGGCAAAACGGAAAAATGAACAGCCTGGCAGATTTTATGGAAGCAATACCTAATTGACAATATTTAGAGGCACAACCATAGAACAACAAACATGCATCATCATTATTGAGACATCAAAGTTGAATCAGAAATGCATATCCATATGATCAGAGATAAGATTGTGCAGCACCGGAAAGTTTGACCCGCATATCACTATGTTTCATATCTGTTACTGACAATGATAGTGGAAAGTATTTCTTTTCTGTTCTTAATAAAGTATGACGGAAAGGACTCTTACTTCACAGAGGTGTCCAACTGATGTGCTTGGCCTGCAGAGGAGATGGGGCATTTTCAGACTTGGTGTCGTTTGTTTGTCTAATGGAATAAGCTCTAGATGGATATTTAACTGCAAATAAGAACGGTGAATTACGGACAAATAACCATTGAAAGAACCAGACAGCTCATGAATTATGACATATATTTAGAGATGCTATAAAGAATCTAGGGCGATATCATTCTTGAATAAGATGAATAAGCATGTCTAGATAGAGAGAGATAAATACTGTCCAATGCCTTTTTTTTTTTTGATCAAGTAATGTGTTTCATTGAAAGGCATCAAGAAGATGCAAAGTTACAGGAGGCTAATTACAAAAGAACAAAAGTATAGGAAAACATTGTTTGCCCCAAAACAATGTCTCGATCAAGAACTAAAGTGCTAATAAAATCCAAAAACTGTACTGGACTAGTTACTGGGGACAGCATTGTCCAACAAAAGAGATTCACTAAACATTTAGCTAGAAAATGTATAGGTTTTGTATAGTAAGTATAAATATACATTTAATATACATATAATATACATAAATATACGAAATCAGCGTACAGGTTTTGTATATTTTGGCTAGCGCCCGTAATTAATTTTGGCCGACGGACCAAAAATGAAAAAAACCCCAAGAGAGAATCTATTACCTCATGATCATTTGCTTGCGCACTTTCAAGATAATCAACTAACTTAGATAATCGAGTATTACGAGCATTTCTGCTACCACTGGCACTGCCATGTCGACTGTGGCTTCGAACACCGCCTCTTCCCCAAGTAAGTGTTTCAGGCTTCAAAGCAGGAGCAGGAGAGTTACTTAGGGTGTCTCTGGGTAGTTGTACTGCAGTAGTTTCAATGGGCCCACCGTCTGGACTCGCAGCTGAAGGAGAAGTCTGGGTGGTTGGAGCTCCTTTGCGCTTCCTGCGTTTCCTGAACTTGGTTTGTGTTCCACGCTCATCCTTAAGGGGTGAAGAATCTTTGTCCTCATCATGATCATCATTTTCACTCTCATTTGGATCAGATCGCTCAGGTTCTGTGTTGCCCTGACTGTTTCTTTTTCTTCTTGAATAAGCATTGGGATAGTTGCGAGATGTTCTTTGTGCAGAGGGAGCAGCTATGTCTTTACCACCTTTCCGCCTCTTAATTAATGCTTCAGATTGGCGTTCAGATATTTTGGCAATTTTTGATTGAATCTGTCCAACAAAACATAAGGCATGTAATGAAGTGTCAATCAGAAAGAAAAATTTATATCTACGTCCATTTTAATTACAGTTTATTTGCACAGAATACTATATTACACTAAATTGGACCATAGGATAGGCATATTACAACATCTGAAAACACCTGCTTCACAAAACATGGTAAAAAAATCTTCCATTTCATTCTCAGATTCTCAATACAAGGAAAACATAGAAAGTTGGTTTAACATGTGTCACTAGAGCACTTGGAGTCGGTCACCAACAAGCATAGACGGACACATTAAGATCTTCATTTTCTGAGAACGCAGGATGTGATTTGGCCATAGTAGGCGTCTTAGTTTCCATATAATATTTTTTATAGAATGACATCTTTTAGATTACTAATAAGGGGCAGAAAACAGAATGTATTACATTACAAAGAAAACATCATCAACAGATTAAGTTCTAGTAGTTCATAATATCTATCTTCAACATGCATGGACCTGTAATGACTAATATATCACCTCTGTATGTGTATTCTCTTATGTACACACAAACAAGAAGCACAAACATGCAAACAATTGCACACATATCCAATCAAGAATGAGGATTTCAGGCACTTCTTTAACTAACCTGCTCATTCAGTGCCCGTTCCTCTTCAAGAAAGACAAGTTCCTGAAACAAAAAATTCCACAAATTAGCAGACAAGTTTCATCAAAAGGGAAGAGGAACGGAATATATGCCTTAGTGGTTCTGTATTTCTTCTTTTTTCCTTAGTGGCCCTTCTTTTTTTCGCTATACAGGGCGAGGGAAGGGGGTTTATTAAGCTGCACAATATTATCATCACGGAAATACCTCCTCTTCGTACTTCTCAACATCTGGATATATTGCCACAATTAAAGTATCAAATCCAGGATCATCTCTCAATGACCGTCGACTAGCACAATGTATGCGACAAGCAGGGCATTCATTGTTCCTGTAAAAGGGGCGATTACAAGCAAAATCTATAGTAATCTTCAGGTAATTCTTGGATTCTAAAGACTAGTTAAATCACAAAACTGTTTTAATGCATTACATACCCAAGTCTCATTGATTTATCTATGCATTCCCTGCAAAAACGGTGTTGACATCCCATCACAACCCGGGTTCTCTTGATAATACCTGTGCATGTAATGCAGACACCCAATGGTTAAAAAACTGTTGGACTCTGTGGTCTTCAACCAACATATAGCACATTAGTAATCAAATCTAGTATTAAGCAGTGGAACTTCAGTGCAGCTGTGATTTATTTTCAAACGTAGGCATTAAATGGGCAGAAAAAATGGTGGCAAGTTATCCCAGCTTGCATATGGTAGACCGTTTGGAAGGAAGACAAGCAAGATGTTTTGAAGATAAGTCTAGTAATGTGCAGAAAATCAAGATGTACTGTTTATTTTTATTTCAATTTTGGTGTAAAGAAGAACTGGTTAAAGATGTGGATATGCTGACAGAGACTAAGCAAAAACCGAAAACAAAAACAATTGGCTCCTCATAGAGTATATGAAAAGGTATGACCTCGAATACAACTTGGTTATTGAGAAGATTATGGTCATTAAGTTGTTCGTGAAGTTAGCCAAGTCCAAAGGGTAACCAGCAAATACTGACGAAACAAAAGTAAACCAATTGAAGCCTGTATTTGGTATTTTTCCTTTTTCACGAAGGTATTTGGCAGTTTTGTTTCCCCATTCTTTAGCAGAAAACATGAAGTACTATCACTTGCTGTTTGAGGAGAAAAAAGAAAAGTTTCTTTTGAAGATACTGCTGATAAGAAAGGTTCATATGATGCTCTAGCTGGAAGACATGGAAAGGATAAGAAAATGAGATTTCTCAGGTGAACTTGCTGAATAGTCGAGTAGTATTCAACTTTATGATAATAACAGGCACAAAAAATACACTTAAGAGTTTAACCCTCTGACTTAGAACTGAGGTAGAAGACAACTTCACAAGTTACCATGATAAAACTCAGGGGAGGAAGGACAGAAGCCTCATCTTGGGAAGTTCTCTCATCAAAGCTCTAAACGAAAAGTAAAGGAATTATTTTTGATATAGAACTTTCACACATTTTACACGTGTTTCAGCGGAATAAACATTTATTTTCAAGTATCCCCTTTTGTCACAAAAAAACAAACATTTAAACTCTGACATCTGTAAGATTATAGTCTGTCACACCTTGAGAGACTTCCCAGAAAAGGAAAGAGATTATAGATTTGTGGCAGTTTTCAAAATGACGTACTCCATCCGTCTCAGCAAAAGCACTCAATGCCTAGGTGCCATTGTCAGGTCAGACCATAGGAAATGGGAAATGAAACGGGGTGGAGGGAGTAGGATTTCAACCAAATATCAGGTTATTTGATAGCAGACATGTATTAAAGCTGCTCTCATCCCAAGGAAATAAAAGCTACAGCTTTCAAGTCTCTAGAAAGTTTCTGCTCCACCTTGTATATAAATTCACATCAAATGAGGGTATCATCACTAGAATGACTTTGCTTTGTCATCCTTAACTTTGTCTGGCTACCTGCTCAGTTGCAGAAGGGGCTTTAGAGCCACCAGCACAAGCTTAAGCTAGTACCGCACCAAATTGTACAGGACCACTGTTGATACCTTCTTTATGATGGACAACAACAACAACCCAGTGAAATCCCACAACGTGGGGTCTGGGGAGGGTAGAGTGTACGCAGACCTTACTCCTACCAAGGTAGGATGGCTGTTTCCGAGAGACCCTCGACTCAACCTTCTTTATGATGGACAACCAAAAGAAATAAAATTCTGATATTAGTAATGTAAGCCCATATAGGACTGTCATCGTCCCTAAACCATAATTCAATCAGGTGCAATACATATAATTTACCTTAACTAAAGCATATTGAAGATTATTCAACTGAGTATAATTGAATACACAACTCATCCAAGAAAGTTCACGCTTGTATCAAACTGACAGTACAAATCAATGGTTACTGGATATTTGAGAATAATTAGAACGAGAATCATCACACGTCAGGGATTGACACAATTCTAGACTGACAAAAACTGGCCAATTATACATGACTGGCCTGGTAAATATTATAACTGAAACAAATCCAATTAGGTGTCTTCTTTTGATCCCTGTTTCTTCCACACAATTAGAAATAGCCCAAAGCCTGCCAAGTTTGATCAACCACCTAACAACATTTTATCACTCAGGTATTTGTCATGGTGCTAGAGTCTCAAAGAAAAAGTTTGCACTAGATATGGAAAATCACAACTGATATGTCTCTTCAACTTTTAACTTCGGGGAAATATCAGCTTTTTTCATAATCCTGAATCATCTGCTAAAATGCTCTCATAAGGGGGCAGGAAAACGAATAAAAATAAAGGGGTATCTTGAGGAGAAAACTCTTGAAAAACAAACTTATACATAAAGAGCGAAGTTAAATGGTAAAATCCACAAATATCACAACAGTTTTGGATTGGATAACCAAAATATAGAACATTAAAAATATAGAATGATGTGAAAGCAAATATACCTAGACATATAGGACATTCTAGATCTTTACGAGCTTGAAATAATTGTGCGAAAAAACTTCTCTCATCGAAATCCTAGCAAGAAACTCGAAGCTGTAAATATTCAAATATAATACAATAAATGAATAAAGAATACCTAAGCATATAGGACATTGTACATTGGTGCGAATCTCAGATCGTGACACAGCGATCAACCTGCAGGCAGGGAAAGACCATAAAGTTACAAAACTGCATCAAATATCCAGAAAAATTGAGATGACGCATTTTGCAGATCATTTTACCAAGAAGATGATATAGAAAAGGTACTGTCTAGAATCTCATGATAATCAGTAAGATCAAGAGGTTCTAAATTCGAGAGAATAACTTCTGGAAATTTGTACATTTTAACTTTCAGTTCTGCATGCAAGATGACAACCTAATTGAGCATAATGTAATTCATACTCACGAGTCTTAAAGTATTCCCTGCATGTTAAGTAGTGACTTTATATTGGTGAAAAATAAAGCCTGCATAATTTGTATCTGTTATGGGCCCATCTTGATTGAGCAATCATGTACTCTGTAGAAGCTTTTCCTTTTCCCTTTCAGATGTATACATTTTAGTCTGACGATTGACAATCATAGAGAAAATGGAGTTTCCACCAGGAGAACCCAGGATCAAGACCCGAAACCCCCCCCCCCCCCCACACACACACACACACACACCCACACCCACAATTATCAATTTCACAACCAGCTAAACTACTGATCCTGAGTATTACTACAATATTAAAAGACTGAAGAATTTTCTATAAAGGTGATTCAAGTTTAAAGAAAATTCATGACCAACAAATTGAGATCTGACTTGAGAGGAAGACAAAAAGAATGATGAGATCCAATAGTCTCCCAAACCTCAAAGACAAAAGCATGAAACCAAGAATTCCCAGAGAACACTTTTTGGAGCTAAATATTGCCAAAAGCTACTTCTGTTATTTCTTTGCAGCAACAACTGCTTAAAAGGATCTTCTAGTGTCAGTGGTCAAAAAGGTGCAGCTGCATGGACCGAATAGAAACACTCACAGGATATGTTAAGAAGAAAATGGTGCCACCTTATACTTTATAGTAATCCTCTAGCATACCCGCTTTTTCATTCTAGGTAAATAGGACAAAGTTAACAAGTTATTTCATTGTAAAAATCCAAGGAACCTTGAACTAGTAACTTTCACTGCAAAGTGTGATACTTTCCAATTGCAGTTATCAAAGATGTTGAGACAACTAATTCCTGACACTAAAAGACAGATATACTTATCAATAAGATATCTTACACATAGTACAGACAACTTATTTGGTCATGCACAAACCTGACCGTATATTTCATTATCAACTATATTATTGAGCATTTTTATATTTCATTATCAACTATATTATTGAGCATTTTGCAATTCATATTCACAAGTCTTACAGTAAGGAAAAGGCATACCCTGAATGCTCAATCGAAGTAATGGCTTTATATGGGCGAAAAGTTTTAGCCTGCATGGCCAGATCCAGAGATATAATAGGATAACGACCATACCGATCTCTGGCAAATTGAGTGACTACCTTATTATCTAGAAAATAGTCAACAGTGATATATATCCCAAAAGAGGATAGATTTGAAGTACTACATAAATTTAAGGACAAACACAATAAATAGAACACCCCATCTTGAATGGCCTTCACACAACAACTCTGGCAAAATAAGTCAGGAAAAGGTGACTATTTTAATGTCTTATGATAATATATGCATGAAGTTATAGGTACGTCCAAGGTGAATATTTGAGGATGAACACAAAATTATGAGCAGCAGTGGCCTGCTAGAACAACTGAAAAGTCCAAAATTTTCAAAAATATAATTCTCCGGACTCTTCAGGACGTCCCCGGGAGTTAGTTTATGCTGAATTAAGTACCTAATTTCATACATCAGAAATTGAAATATCAAGCTGCGACATATCTCATGTTGAAATGATGCAACCAAAACCATGACCATGGTCCACAAAATGGAAGTGTTTACCAAAATGCCAAATGAAACAGTGGTGGATGGAGTGTTTGTGCAAGGGGTTCAACAGAACCCGGTAACTGTTGACATAAAGTATCGATATATATGTGAAAAATCACTGCATTTTCAATAAAAGTTGAAATTGAAACCATATTTTGTGACATACAATGAGTATAATGCTAAGAATCTTGAAAGTTGAATCCTTCAAGTTTTAATCCTGGATCATCTCTAAAATGAAGGATCACTAAAAGAAGAATCATATTGTTTTCTGGCTCAAGAAAGTAACAAGATAGAAGGGAAGATCAAAATTGTACAGCTTAGACTGATAAGGTCATACCATACAAGGCGGTGAAGTACAAAAGGCTCGACAAAATACATGCATGCGCATGGGTAACATTACATGTTTACATCCTTATATACATAAATCTTTATGACCATCTTCACATTTGAAAGAAGTTTGGTAAGAAGAAAATTTCCGGTTTACCCCACTGCCCTCACTCGTTTGGCAAGCTCTAGATATGTAAAGATTGAGAATATAAGTAATGCAATGTAATGTAATGTAATCAAAAAGGGGTAAGAAGTAAGTTATAAAAATGGATTCTTTACAACTCAACAGTCAAAAACAATACCCAAATAGCATTTTCCAAATTCACAATCATTTTACTTATAGAAAAAAAACTCTAATAAGAAGCCCAGATATTAAACTAACCGACCGCATGCAGAAATGACTCGCGCATTAAATCAAGCAACACAAGTGCATCAAAACCTTCACCAAAGTAAAAATCACACTCAAACAAGTTCAAAACTAGAAACTCTGCATCCATCAAATCTGCCGCTACTCAAAACAAGAACTGTCGAAATAGACCCAAAAAAAGACAAAAGATCACATTTTTACCGACCCAAATAGCTTAACACGCTATCTGAACTAAACACACATCAAAAAAAGATAGAAAATAACAAACCCAACAGTAAAATAAACACGAAATTAAACATGCATAGATAAAAAAAATTAAGAGAAAAAAAGAGAGAGAGAGAATTTTACTCATCAAAGGCTTCAGGGTCAGTGCCACTTCCATCAGAATCTGTAACAAACAATCAAAACAACAAATAAAATCAATGCACGATTAAAAAAAACACACACATACACATATTAGTCATAACAGTAAAAACTAATGTAATAAACACAGATTTGAGAATTTGGGTACACATAAAAAGTGTTTAAAGATATATAACCATCATCAGTAAATTGATTAATTCCCTCTTTATCATCATCATCACCATCAACATCATCGTGGGTTTGTTCTTCATCTTCATCTTCATCTTCATCTTGTTGTTCCTCAACTTGTTCTTCTTGTTGTTGTTCTTCTTCTTCTTCTATAACTCGTCGAGATTGTTTCCGACCACGACGTTGTTGTTGATTAATTTCATCATTGTTGTTGTTATCATCTTGATTATAATTCGATAAAAAACGTTTCTGGGCTGGCATTTTTTTTGTTGTTGGGCACCGCTTAGCAGAGAAAAGGAGTTAGTTTTTTTCAAGAATGTGTGTTGGTTTTATATGGTGTTTGGAATTGGGAGAAGGAAAAGTAGACAGTGTTGTTGTAAATTTGATGAAAGTTATAGCGATGTTTTGTTTTGCACTTTATAGAGAGAGAGAGAGAGAGAGAGGGTGTGAAGAAGAGAAGTGGACTTGGATGAGTAATTTTTTGAGCTACTTTGTTCTTCTTTTGTTTTTCTCTCTTGTGCTCCACATACATATACTACATGCTTTTGCTTTTTAGCTAGGTGTTCGGTATTTATAGTGAGATCTGACTAAACTTTTTTTCTTTTTCCTTTGTTGAGTATTTATAGTGAGATCCTACTAAACCTTTTTTTTTTTTCTTTTTTTCATTTAACTCTTTTTTTTATTATTATTGGAATGAACGGCAGATTAAGATGTATTCAGTATTTAAAGTTTGTGGGTTTTGGATTTATCATCAAATTCATAATTCGTCTTAGTTACTAGGTGCTTAATTAATTTATACTTATTTAATTGATTATCATCTAATACAAATACAGGATTTAAACAAAAGTTATTGGGTTCGTCTCAACCCGTATATGATATTGTAGTTTCGCGGCAGGTGTTGAAAATTTTATCGCAAGAAAATGCCTTTTAAGAGGGTTTTTTTTTTGTCAATTATTCTCGAGGCGCTCTCATTTTTTTTATCAACTTCAAATGACAACGTTTAGATATAGATGGCATCCACACGAGAAGATGTAATTTTAAAATATTTTTTAATAATCGATGTATTTAGGAGTAATTACAATCTCGTGCCACATGTATACTACAAGTCCTTTATCTTTCACCGGGTGTCCGATATTCAAATAAAGATCCGACTAAATATCATTCGCATCTGAAGTCCCGTCACATAAGGGACAAAGCGCACCCTGACAAAAGTTGTTAAGAGTATATGGTTTTACAAGTTTGCAACTTTATATCCAACTTTTTTTCATTTTCCATTCAACTCTGTTTTCCTTTGGAACTGAGAGCAGATCAAGACTTATTCATAGACTTATTCATGATTTGAAGTTTATGAATTTTGAATTTATTATTGAATTTATAGTTTGTTTTCGTTATCGGCTTCGTAATTAAATATTTGTACTTTTTAAATGGATTTTCTAGTACAAATATAGGGTTTAAGCATAAGTTTTGGGTTGGTCCGAATTCTTATATGATATTGTAGCTCCGCCCTGGAATGCAGATGTTGGAATTCTACAGCAAAAAATATGCCTTTTTAAGACGGATTTTTTTGTCTTTTGAATAATGTCGAAAGTAACTTTAACGTTTTCCAAAAAGAAAATATATAACGTGTGTCAAACAGTTGTATAGTGAGGATAAGATGTCATTTGCTCTCATTTTTTGTTCTAGCCAACTTGACATGACGATGTTTAAATATAGACTACATTCACACGAGAAAATGTGATTTTTTAAAATTTCTTTTAATGATCAGTGTACTTCTCGTGCCCAGTATGCATACACATTACACATTTCTCCTAAATGGATGGAACGGATCTAAAATAGGAATTGACACATTCATTATTTTCACACTTTTGACACAGGAAATAGGAAATAACAACCAGGGTGTCTCAATGAAATTGGTGGCCTCAGCCCTAAAGACAAAACTTAATAAAACGTCCCAATTATATTCAATAAAATTAGTTTTTTCTGCGTCACACGTGCATCTCGTGTGCCATGTGTGCATTCTGTGTGTCACACATGCATTTAGTATCAATGAAATATTTATATATATTTAATAGACTTTTTAATACAAATATAAGGTCTAAGCAAATCGAAGTTATTGGGCTCGTTCAAAATCTGGTATTATAGTCCCGTCCGGAGTGTAGATATTGAAAATCTACATCAAGAAATATACCATTTTAAGAGGGACTTTTCGTTTTTTCAATAATGTCGAGAGTAGTTTTAACTTTTTCCAATATATATATATATATATATATATATATATGCTTTGAATCAAAGAATGCTCGATAATATCAAGGTATATTGTCTCCTGCTTCGACTGATAAATCCAAACCAAATTACTGTATCCTAAATTCAAAGGGGAGAAATGAGTTTGGATATAATGCTGATTCAGGAATTGATCATGACTTTGAACCTGTTCTTTCCATGACCTCTCTTAAATATATATATATATATATATATATATATATATATATATATATATATGTATGTATGTATGTATGTATGTATCTATATATTACGCCTGTTAAATAGTTGTACAATGAGGATAAGATGTCATTTACTCTCGAGGAGCTCTCATTTTTTGTTCTTTTTGATCAACTTGAAATGGTGACGTTTAGATATAGATGGTGTTAAAATGAAGATGTGATTTTTTTTAACTGTATTTTAATGATCGGTGAATTTAGGAATAGTTAGAATCCCGTGCCAAGTATGCACACAAATTACACATTTCTCGTAAATGGATGGAATGAATCTGTAATAGGAATTGACGCTTTTGCACTTTTGATACAACGAAATAGCGAATAACAAGAAGGGTGGCTTAATGAAATTAGTGGTCTAAAGTCAAACCGTGATAAAACGTCTCAATTATATTCAATAAAATTACCTTTTGCTTGCGTCACACGTGCATCTCGTGCGCCACGTGTGCATTATGTGTGTCACACGTGCATCTAGTGTCAACTATATATATATATATATATATATATATATATATATATATATATATATATATATATATAATAGATTTTTTAAAACAAATATAAAGTCTAAGCAGATCGAAGTTCTTGGGTTCATTCAACACGTATTTTGTATTTTAGTCCCGTCCTCGGGCATAGATATTGAAAATCAACAACAAGAAATATGCTTTTTAAGAATCACACTCAAACAAGTTCAAAACTAGAAACTCTAACTCTACATCCTTCCAAACCGCCATTACTCAAAACAAGAACTATCAAAACAAACCAAAACACGATAAAAGATCGCATTTTTACCGACCCAAATAGCAAAACACGCCATTTGAACTAAATGCACATCGAAAAGAATAGAATGTAACAAACCCAACAGTAAAAAAAAACATGAAATTAAACATGCATAGTAAAAAGTTCTCAAGTAACAAAGAGATATACTCATCAAAGGCTTCAGGGTCAGTCCCACTTCCATAATGTTGAAAGTAATTCTATCGTTTTCCAAAAACGGAATACATTATGCGTGTTAAACAGTTGTACAGTGAGGATAAGATGGCAGTTACTCTTGAGGAGCTCTCATTGTTTGTTCTTTTTATGAACGTGAAATGACGAAAGTTAGATATAGATGGCGTTCACACGAGAAGATGTGATTTTTTTAAAATTCCTTTTAATGATAGGTGTATTTAGGAGTAGTTGGAATCTCGTACCAGGTATGCACGTCAAATTACACATTTCTCATAAATGGATGGTCTGAAATAGTAATTGACGCATTCATTATTTTCGCACTTGCAATACAAGGAATAACGTTTATGGGTTGGCATTTTTATTGTTGGGCACCACTTGGTTTTGTTATGGCATAGAAAAGGAGAAGTTTTTTTCAAGAATGTATGTTGGCTTTATTTGGTGTTTGGAATTGGGAGAAGAAATGGAAGTGAGAGTTGTAAATTTGATGAAAGCTACATACTGATGTTTTTTTTTTCCACTTTGTAGAGAGAGAAAAAGGGGGTCTATGATGAAGAGAGAAAGAGTAGAGAAGTGAAATGGACTTGGGATAAGTAAATTTTGGGCTGTCTTTTTCTTTATCTCTCTTTTTTTCCACATTCATAAACTTCACGTGTTTTGTTTTTTCACCCAGTGTCGGATATCTCTATGGAGATCCGACTAAACCTGTTTCTTTTTCCTTTGTCCGGTATCTATTGTGAGTTCCGACTAAACCTTTTTCTTTTTCTTTTCTTTTTTTCCATTCAACTCTTTTTTCCATTAGATTGAGCGGTAGATTAAGATGTATTCAGAATTTAAAGTTTATGGGTTTTGGGTTTATCATCAAATTCATAATTCATTTTATTTATTTGGTTCGTAATTAAATATTTATACATATTTAATTGATTATCTAATAAAAATATAGGATTTAACAAAAGTTATTGGGTTTGTCTCAACCCGTATCTGATTTTGTAGTTCCTCGGCAGATGCTGAAAATCTACCGCAAGAAATATGCCTTTCAAGAGGGACTTTTTTATCTTTTGAATAATCTCGAAAGTAAGTCTAACATTTTTCAAAAAAAAAATATATTACGCGTGTTAAACAGTTGTATAGTGAGGATAAAATGTCATTTATTCTCGAGGCGCTCTAATTTTTTTTTTCTTTTTATCAACTACAAACGATGATGTTTAGATATAGATGGCGTTCACACGAGAAAATGTAATTTTTTAAAATATTTTTTAATAATCGATGTATTTAAGAGTAATTAGAATCTCGTGCTACATACATATACTATATGTCTTGTATCTTTCACCCAGTGCCCGGTATTCAAAAGACCTGACTAAATACTATTTCGCATCTGAAGTCCCATCCGAGAAGGGACGAAGCGCTTCCTGACAAAAGTTCTTAAGAGTATATGTTTTTATAAGTTTGCAACTTTACACACTTTTTTTCCCACTTTCCATTCAACTATGTTTTCCTTTGGAACAAAGAGCAGATCAGGACTTATTCATGATTTGAAGTTTATGAATTTTGGATTTATCATTGAAATTATAGTTTGTTTTCGTTATCAGCTTCGTAATTAAATAGTTATACTTTTTAAATGAATTTTCTAATACCAATATAGGGTTTAAGTTAAAAGTTTTGGGTTGGTCCGAATCTGTATCTGATACTGTAGCTCCGCCCTGGAATGCAGATGTTGAAATTCTACGGCAAAAAATATGCCTTTTTAAGACGGACATTTTTGTCTTTTGAATAATGTCAAAAGTAACTTTAACGTTTTCCAAAAAGAGAATTTATTACCCGTGTCAAACAGTTGTATAGTGAGGATAAGATGTCATTTGCTCTCGAGGCGCTCTCATTTTTTGTTCTAGCCAACTTGACATGACGATATTTAAATATAAACTGCGCTCACACGAGAAAATGTGATTTTTTAGAATTTCTTTTAACGATCAGTATACTTAGGAGTAGTTAGAATCTCGTTTCAAGTATGCATACAAATTACACATTTCTCGTGATGGATGGAACGGATCTAAAACAGGAATTGATGCATTCATTATTTTCACACTTTTGACACAAGGAAATAGGGAATAACAACCAGGGATGTCTCAATGCAATTGGTGGCCTCAACCCTAAAGCCAAAACTTAATAAGATGTCTCAATTATATTCAATAAAATTATTTTTTTATGCGTCACACGTGCATCTCGTGTGTCACGTGTGCATTTAGTTTGTCACACATGCAGAGGCGAATCCAGGATTTCAAGAGGATGAGTTCACCTTGATTTTTTTTTTTTTTTTTTTTTTTGAAAAAATGACGCAAAAGTGTATTTAGTAGGGTTCAATCTCACAACCTTAAGGGATTAAACGCAACACTTAACCAGTGCTCCACTAAGTCTAGTTTAACCATGTATTCCTTCAGTTAATATTAGATATATTTTAAGGACTATATACATAATATACCGAGTTTAGTCGGGTGACCATGTGTTCACGTGACTCATTTTTAACGGGTAGATTCGCCCCTGTACACATGCATCTGGTATCAATTAAATATTTATATATATTTAATAGAATTTTTAATACAAATATAAGGTCTTAGAAAATCGAAGTTATTTGGTTCATTTAAACATGTATCTGTATTGTAGTCCTCCCCCGGAGTGTAGATATTGAAAATATACAGCAAATCTACCATTTTAAGGGGGACTTTTCATCTTTTCAATAATGTCGAGAGTAATTTTAACTTTTTCCAAAAAAAAAAGTATATATTAAGCGTGTTAAACAGTTGTACAGTGAGGATAAGATGTCATTTACTCTCGATGAGCTCTCATTTTTTGTTCTTTTTGATCAACTTGAAATGACAACGTTTAGATATAGATGGTGTTAAAACGAAGATTTGATTATTTTAACTGTAATTTAATGATCGGTGAATTTAGGAGTAATTAGAATCTCATGCCAAGTATGGACACAAATTACACATTTCTCGTAAATTGATGGAATGAATCTAAAATAGGAATTGACGCATTCATTATTTTCGCACTTGTAATACAAGGAAGTAGCGAATAACAACCAGGGTGACTCAATGAAATTAGTGGTCTGAAGTCAAACCATAATAAAACATCTCAATTATATTCAATAAAATTAGCTTTTTCTTGCATCACACGTGCATATCGTGCACCACATGTGCATTCTATGTGTCACACCCGCATCTAGTATCAACTAAATATTTATATATATTTAATAGATTTTTTACAACAAATATAAAGTCTAAGTAGATCGAAGTTCTTGGGTTCGTTCAACATGTATCTGGTATTGTCTTATCGTCCCGGAGTGTAGATATTGAAAATCAACAGCAAGAAATATGCTTTTTAAGAATCACACTCAAACAAGTTCAAAACTAGAAACTCTGCATCCATCCAAACTGTCATTGCTCAAAACAAGAACTATCAAAACAGACCAAAAAAGCAAAGCACGCCATCTGAACTAAACGCACATCAAAAAAGATAGAAAGTAACAAACCCAACAGTAAAAAAACATGAAATTAAACATGCATAGTAAAAAAAAAAAGTTCTCAAGTAACAAAGAGAATTACTCATCAAAGGCTTCAGGGTCAGTCCCACTTCCATAGTGTTGAAAGTAATTCTAATATTTTCCAAACGGAATACATTATGCGTGTTAAATAGTTGTACAGTGAGGAAAAGATGCAGTTACTCTCGAGGAGCTCTCATTTTTTGTTCTTTTTCTGAACTTGAAACGACGACATTTAGATATAGATGGCGTTCACGAGAAGATGTAATTTTTTTTAAAATTCCTTTTAATGATAGGTGTATTTAGGAGTAGTTGGAATCTCATGCCAAGTATGCACGTCAAATTACACATTTCTCATAAATGGATGGAACGAATCTGAAATAGAAATTGACGCATTCATTATTTTTGCACTTGTAATAGCGTTTCTGAGCTAGCATTTTTGTTGTTGGGCACCGCTTGGTTTTGTTATAGCATAGAAAAGGAGAAGTTTTTTTCAAGAATGTGTGTTGGCGTTTATTGGTGTTTGGAATTGGGAGAAGAAATGGAAGTGAGAATTGTAAATTTGATGAAAGCTGCATAGAGTTTTTTTTTTTTCTCACTTTGTATAGAGAGAGAAAGGGGGTCTTATGATGAAGAGAGAAAGAGTAGAGAAGTGAAGTGGACTTGGGGATAAGTAAATTTTGGGCTGCCTCTTTCTTTATTTCTCTTTTTATCCACGTACATATACTTCATGTGTTTTATTTTTTCACCCGGTGTTGATACCTATAGGGAGATCCGACTAAACCTTTTTCTTTTTCCTTTGTCCGGTATCTATTGTGAGTTCCGACTAAACTTTTTTTTCTTTTTCCATTCAACTCTTTTTTCCATTGGATTGAATGGCAGATTAAGATGTATTCAGAATTTAAAGTTTATTGATTTTGGGTTTATCATCAAATTCTTAATTTGTTTTAGTTACTAGGTTCGTAATTAAATATTTATACATATTTAATTGATTATCTAATACAAATAAAGGATTTAGACTTAAATTATTGGGTTCGTCTCAACCCGTATATGATATTGTAGTTCCGCAGCAGATGTTGAAAATCTACTGCTAGGAGTATGCCTATTCAAGAGGGACTTTTTTATCTTTTGAATTATATCGAAAGTAACTCTAATATTTTTCAAAAAAAGAATACATTATTTGTGTTAAACAGTTGTATAATGAGGATAAGATGTCATTTATTCTCGAGGTGCTCTCATTTGTTTTCTTTTTTATCAACTTAAAACGATGACGTTTAGATATAGATGGTGTTCACATGATAGGATGTGATTCTTTTAAATGTTTTTTAATGATCGATGTATTTAGGAGTAATTAGAATCTTGTGCCAAGTATGCACAAAAATTACACATTTCTCATAAATGGATGGAATGAATCTGAAATAGGAATTAACGCATTCATTTTTTGCACTTTTGCTGCAAGGAAATAGCAAATAACAATCAGGGGTGGCTCAATGAAATTGAAGTGAGAGTTGTAAGTGCGTCACACGCACATTCCATGTGCAACATGTGCATTCTGTGTGCCACATCTGCATCTGGTGTCAACTAAATATTTATATATATTTAATAAGTTTTTTTAAAACAAACATAAGGTCTAAGCAGATCAAAGTTATTGGGTTTGTCCAAACACGTATCTGGTATCGTAGTCCCACTCTGGAATGTAGCTATTGGAAATCTACAGAAAGATATATGCTTTCAAGAGGGATTTTTTTCGTCTTTTCCATAATGTTAAAAGTAATTCTAACGTTTTCTGAAAACGGAATACATTATGCGTGTTAAATGGTTGTACAGTGAGGATAAGATGTCATTTACTCTCAAGAAGCTCTCATTTTTTGTTCTTTTTATGAACTTGAAACGAGGACGCTTAGATATAGATGGTGTTCACACGAGAAGATATGATTATTTTTAAAAATTCATTTTAATTTTTTTTTGGAGTAGTTGGAATCTCGTGCCAAGTATGCACGTCAAATTACACATTTCTCATAAATGGATGGAATTGAAACGACGACGTTTAGATATAGATGGCGTTCACTCGAGAAGATGTGATTTTCTTAAAAAAAATCCTTTTAATGATAGGTGTATTCTGGAGTTGTTGGAATCTCGTGCCAAGTATGCACGACAAATTACACATTTCTGATAAATGGATGGAACGAATCTGAAATAGGATTTGACACATTCATTATTTTCACACTTAATACAAGGAAATAGCGTTTATGGGCTGACATTTTTGTTGTTGGGAACCTCTTGATTTTGTTGTAGCATAAAGGAGAAGTTTTTTTCAAGAATGTGTAAAGTTTTTTTCAAGAATGTGTGTTGGCTTTATTTGGCGTTTGGATTTGAGAGAAGAAAAGGAAGTGAGAGTTGTAAATTTGATGAAAGCTGCATGGATATGCCCCTCCCCCCCCCCCCCCCCCCCCACCACTTTGTAGCGAGTGAGAATGGGGTCTTATGGAAAAGATAGAAAGAGTAGAGAAGTGAAGTGGACTTGGGATGAGTAAATTTTGTGCTGCCTTTTTCTTTATTTCTCTTTTTCCCACATATATCTACTTCATGTGTTTTATTTTTTCACCCGATGTCTGATATATATTGGGAGATTTGACTAAATCTTTTTATTTTCCTTTGTCTGCCATCTATAGTGAGATCCGACTAAACCTTTTTCTTTTTTCCATTCAACTCTTTTTTCCATTGGAATAAATGGCCGATTAGAATGAACGACGAATTAAGATGTGTTGAGAATTTAAAGTTTATGGGTTTTGGGTCTATAATCAAATTCGTAATTAGGTTTAGTTACTAGGTTCGTAATTAAATATTTATACATATTTAATTGATTATCTAATTCAAATATAGAATTTAAATAAAAATTAATGGGTTCATCTCGACTCGTATCTGTTATTGTAGTTCCGCAGCAGATGTTGACAATCTACCGCAAGGAATATGACTTTTAAGAGGGAATTTTTGTCTTTTGAATTATGTCGAAAGTTACTCTGTCATTTTCCAAAAAGTGAATATATTACGCGTGTTAAACAATTGTATAGTGAGGATAAGATGTCATTTATTCTCGAGGCGCTCTCATTTTTTTTCTTTTTTATCAACTTAAAATGACAACGTTTAGATATAGACAGGGTTCACATGAGAAGATGTGACTTTTTAAAACATTTTAATGATCACTGTATTTAGAATCTTGCGCCAAGTATACACAGAATTTACACATTTCTCATAAATGGATGAAATGAATCTAAGCTAGGAATTGATGCATTCATTTTTCGAACTTTTGATTCAAGTAAATAGAGAATAACAATCAGGGGTGGTTCAATGAAATTGGTGGTTTAAAATCAAACCTTAATGAAATGTCTCAAATATGTTCAATAAAATTAGGTTCTGTGTGCATCACACGTACATTTCGTGTGTCACATGTGCATTGTGTGTCCCACATCTGCATCTGGTGTCAACTAAATATTTATATATATTTAATAAATTTCTTAAAACAAATTAGGTCTAAGTAGATTGAAGTTATTGGGTTCATTCAAACACGTATTTCGTATTGTAGTCCCCCTCTAGAATGTAGATATTGGAAATCTACAGCATGAAATATGCTTATTAAGAGGGATTTTTTGGTCTTTTCAATAATGTCGAAAGTAATTCTAGCGTTTTCCAAAAAGAGAATATATTATGTGTGTTAAATAGTTGTACAGTAAGGATAAATGACATTTACTCTCGAGAAGCTATCATTTTTTGTCTTTCTATAAATTTGAAATGATGATGTTTAGATATAGATGGCTTTCACACGAGAAGTTGTGATTTTTTTTAATTCCTTTTAATGATAGGTGTATTTAGGAGTGGTTGGAATCTCGTGCCAAGTATGCATGTCAAATTATACATTTCTCATAAATGGGTGGGACAAATCTAAAATAGGAATTGATGCATTCATTATTTTCGCATTTTTAATACAAGAAAATGTGTTTCTGGGCTGGCATTTTTGTTGTTGGGCACCGCTTGGTCTTGTTGTAGCATAGACAAGAAAAAGTTTTTTTCAAGAATGTGTGTTGGCTTTATTTGGTGTTTGGAATTGGAAGAAGAAAAGGAAGAGAGAGTTGTAAACTTGATGAAAGCATAGAGTTGTGTTTTTTCACTTTTTAGAGAGAGAGAAAGGAAGTCTATGAAGAAGAGAGAAGGAGAAGAGAAGTTGATTTGGGATGAGTAAATTTTGAACTGCCTTTTTCTTTATTTCTCTTTTTTCCACATACATATACACTATTGCTACATGTCTTCTTTTATTTCCGCCCGGTGTTCACTATCCAGTATTGAAATCCAATTATACTAATACAAATTTAAAGTCCTTGGGATGAGTGAATTTTGAGCTTCCTTTTTCTTTTTTGCTCTTTTTCTCCACAAACATAACTATACTACATGTCTTTTATATTTCACCCGGTGCCCAACAACAAAAACGAATTTTCGAATAAGGACCCAACATTTCATGCGCCACACGTGCAACTCCCTTGTATTTAGTGATAGTGTTCTAGATCCATCCTTTAAAGTACCCTTTTGTGTAACACCCCGTAAATTTGAACTAGATATGAATATGTAAAAAAAAAAAATCAAGTGTTAAGATTATATTTTATCTATATGAATCCATTCTTGATGAATTCGGGTGGAGGATGGTCGTTTTGAAGGCAAACCAACTAGTGAAGTTCTTGAGGGCTCTTAAATTCGCCTAAGTTTTGGTAGGTCTGTCTTCTGGACGATTTGTATGAAAATGTGTTAAGAATTTGGAAAAACTTCCTCAATGAAAGTTGTAGGGCTTTGAAATATCTTTCCAACGGTATATTATGGAGGTCAAACGAACATCTGTGCAAAGAGTTATGCCAGTTTTACTAACGCCTGTCCGCACTGGAAATTTGGTCTGCGTTACGCCCACGTTACGGGCCGTAACTTGGGGCCGTAACGTGCCCAAAATTTCCAGAACCTTACTGGAAATTTGGCCAGTGTTACGCTCCAAGTTACGGGCCGTAACACGTGTTACGGACCGTCCCTTGGGGCGTAACACAGTGAAAACAGTACGTTTTCAGGCGATTCTGACTTCGGGAGGCCATAACCCCATTATTTATTGGGAATTTGGGAAAACTCAAAGAACGAAAGTTGTAGATAATTGAAATACCTTTCCAACCATAGGTCGTGGTCCTCCATGTGATATCGGGATGAGGAGATATGGGCGTTTTAAGACAGGAAGGTCAAGTTGTTGGCCCAACCCAATTCAAAACCGGGTCAGGCTCATTTCCCTTGGTATTTAAGGGAAATGTTCAGCCCTAGCAGCCACATTTCCCCTACCAAAACTTCAGATTTTTAGAGAGAGAGAGAGAGAGAGGAGATTTAGAGAGAGAACGTGGTGAATCAATCAAGTTCGAGGCCCCGAATCCCGAGGCTCGTGAAAGATAAAGTGTAGAACAAGTTGTTGTCGTCGTTCTAAGCTAAAAAAATTGAACTTGGGGGAGGTTGTTTTCGTGGGGGCTGATCATATAAGGTATGTCTAAGTTTTAATGATGTTTTTATCTTTACCATTATTAGATTTGACGAGTTAGAATAGAGAAAATGACATTGAAAGTTCGGTTATAATTTTTGGATACCAAATGACTTGGGGACTGTTTTGGTATGATTAAATGGATAGTATTAGTTGGATATTGATATGGAATAATTGTGATATTGTTGTGGTTGTTGTTGATAAGTTGTTGTTCTTGAATTTGGAAGTATAAATTTTATTTAAGATCCGTTAATGAATGAAAGGAAAAGAAATCTTTCCATGTTCCTTGAACTCTAATTCATGTCTAAATGGTGGTTAATGTGTGTGAGGGGACAAACCCACATTAAACCTAGTTTGTAACAAACCCTATATATATATAAGTTATTAATAATGTTTTTCCTCTATGAGGGATATTTAGTAATGCTAGTTAATTGTTGGTAATGACCTTCTCATTGGTGAATTGGGACATGACAATCTTTGTAAAGAAGTTGTACATTTTCAAAATATTGCTTGGAATGACCTATCATTTCGATATGCATAATGAACTTTAAGGTTATTGATGGTGTGACTACTTTGAGACGAATTGTGAATCGGCTTCTATGCCATGGACTTTGTTGTTGTGTTTGCCTTGCTATTCGGGAGGAAGAGTAGCCACTATGGATCCTAGTGTATTAATTGCCTTGCCATTCGGGAGGAAGAGTGGTCACTTCCGGGTTCGCTACCTGGGGTGCATTAATGGCCTTGCTATTCGGGAGGAAGAGTAGCCACCGTGAATTCATATTCCGATGTATTACGTAGTGTTGTTGATATTGAGTTGGGCTTATATGGGCGGTTGTGATATCCATCTTTATTATGGAACTAAGCATAATTGAAACTGGGATTTTGAAATGGCTTTATAAACTGTGCAATAAGTGATATTAAGAATCATAAAGGGGAATGACAGTTTTTATACTATCTTTTCGGAACTGATTTCTTTATGTATTATTATATTTTATGTTTATATTACTTATTGTCCCCGAGGCACTCACTGAGTACGAAGTACTCAGGCATACCATTGTTGTTTTTGATGGTATGTTAGGTAACGGAGAAGAGCAGGTTCTTGATACCTCAGGCGCTTAGAAATGACTTGCTCTTGCTGCTGAATTGGTGAGCCCACATGTCCATTCGTGGGACACCCTTTTATTTTGTTCATCTATTGTTAGTTTTGGGCTGCGTCCCGATGAGTCAAACTATTACCTCTTATCCTAGAAGCTCCATAGTATACATTCTTGTGGGTAGTTGTTGTGTTTTGTTAACTCTTGGGCGTTTGTTACGTTTTGATTAACTTTTATGATATTAAAGACTTCCGCTGATCTAGTTCATGATTTATGATATGTTACATTTAATTTATAAATTGTTGGAGGCGAATGTTGAACCTGGCCGGTTCAGGTATTATTATGGTGTTGTTTAGGTTCTTCCGATATCGTTCATGACGTCGGATGCCGGTCACATCTAGGGTGGGTTTTGGGGCGTGACATTTTATTTCTGTCTTGTTGTGTTTTTTTTTCTTTTTTTGGGGGGGGGGGACATCATTTTTCTATTAATAAATACATCCACCGAATGAGGTGGCCAAAAAAGGGGGGGGGGGGGGGGGGGGATAAAGAGCTCCCTGACAAAAGTTGTTAGAGTATATGTTTTTACAAGTTTGCAACTTTAGACACTTCTTTCCTTCTTCTTTTTTTTTTTTTTCACTTTCCATTCAATTCTATTTTCCTTTGGAATGGAGAGCAGATCAAGACTTATTCAGGATTTGAAGTTTATAAATTTTGAATTTATTATTGAATTTATAGTTTGATGTAGTTATCGGCTTCGCAATTAAATATTTATACTTTTTAAATGGATTTTCTAATCCAAATATAAGTTTTAAGCAAAAAATATTTGGTTGGTCCGAATCCATATCTAATATTGTAGTTCCGTCCTGGAATGTAGATGTGGGAAATCTACAACAAGAAATATGCCTTTTTAAGAGAGACTATTTTGTCTTTTGAATAATGTCGAAAGTAATCTTAATGTTTTTCAAAAAGAGAATATATTACGCGTGTCAAATAGTTGTACAGTGAGTATAAGATGTCATTTACTCTCGAAGCGCTCTCATTTATTGTTCTAACCAACTTTAAATGATGACGTTTAGATATAGACTGCCTTCACACGAGAAGATGTAATTTTTTTAATTTTCTTTTGATGATCAGTGTATTTAGTAGTTAGAATTCGTGCCAAGTACGCATACAAATTACACATTTCTCATAAATGGATGGAATGACTCTAAAATAGGAATTGACGCATTCACTGTTTTCACACTTTGCACACAAGGAAATAGGGAATAACAACCAGGGATGTCTCAATGGAATTGGTGGTCTAAGCCCTAAAGCCAAACCTTAATAGAACGTCTCAATTAATAAAATTAGCTTTTGCGTGCGTCACACGTGCATCTCATGTGCCATATGTGCATGTTGTGTGTCACACGTGCATCTCATGTGCCATATGTGCATGCTGTGTGTCACACGTGCATCTGGTATTGATTAAATATTTATATATATTTAATAAAAAAAATTCATACGAATATAAGGTCTAAGCAAATCTAAGTTGTTGGGCTCGTTCAAACACCTATCTGGTATTGTAGTCCCGCCCCGGAGTGTAGATATTCGAAATCTACAACAAGAAATATACCGTTTTAAGAGGGAATTTTTTATCTTTTCAGTAATGTCGAAAGTAATTCAAACATTTTCCAAAAGCAAAATATATTACGCATGTTAAACAATTGTACAATGAGGATAAGATGTCATTTACTCCTGAGAGCTCTCATTTTTTGTTCTTTTTTATCAACTTGAAATGATGACGTTTAGATATAGATGACATTCAAATGAGAAGATGTGATTTTTTAACTGTAATTTAATGATCGATATATTTAGGAGTGGTTAGAATCTCATACCAAGTATGCACATAAATTACACATTTCTCTTAAATGGATGGAACGAATCTGAAATAGGAATTGTCGCATTTATTATTTTTGCACTTTTGGTACAATGAAATAGCTAATAACAACCAGGGGTGGCTCAATGAAATTAATAGTCTAAAGCCTGGTGGCTCAATGAAATTAATGGTCTAAAGCCATACTTTAATAAAACGTCTCAAATATATTCAATAAAATTAGTTTCTGCATGCATCACACGTACATCTAGTGTCCCACATGTGCATTATGTGTGTCACACATGTGTTTGATGTCAATTAAATATTTATATATATTTAATAATTTTTCTAATATAAATATAAGGTCGAAGAAAATCGAAATTATTGGATCCAATCAAACATATATATGGTATTGTAGTCTCGTCCTGCGGTGTAAATATTGAAAATCTACATCAAGAAATATGCCCTTTTAAGAGGGACTTCTCCGTCTTTTCAATAATGTAGAAAGTCATTCTAACGCTTTCCAAAAAGAGAATATATTAAGAGTATTAAACAGTTGTACAATGAGGATAAGATGTTATTTACTCATCATCGTTGTTATCATCAACGTTGTTGTTGTTGTTGTTGTTGTTGTTGTTGTTGTTGTTGTTATCATCTTGATTATAATTCAATAAAAAGTGTTTCTAGGCTTGCCTTTTTTGTGATGAGCACCGCTTGATTTTGTTGTAGCAGAGAAAAAGAAAAGTATTTTTCAAGAATGTGTGTTGGTTTTATTTGGTGTTTGGAATTGGGAGAAGAAAAGAAAGAGAGAGTTGTAAATTTGATCAAAGCTTAGAGCTATTTTTTTCACTTTGTAGAGAGAGAGAGAGGGAGAAGTGGACTTGGGATGAGTAAATCTCCTGCATGTCTTTTTTTTTTTTTCGCCCGGTGTTCAGTATCCAGTATTGAAATCCAATTGATCAAATGATATTAATACAAATTTAAGGTCTAAGTAGATCAAAGTTATTGGATTCGTCTGAATACGTATCAAATAATGTAGTCCCGCCTCGGAGTGCAGATATTGGAAATCTTCAACAAGAAATATGCCTTTTTAAGAGGGACTTTTTTGTTTTGAATAATGTCGAAAGTAACCCTAACATTTTCCAAAAAGAGAATATATTACGTGTGTTAAACAGTTGTACAGTGAGGATAAGATGTAATTTATTCTCGAGGCGCTCTCATTTTTTTTAATCAACTTGAAACGATGGCGTTTAGATATAGATGACGTTCACACGGGAAGATGTGATTTTCTTAAATATATTTTAATGATTGGTGTATTTAGCAGAAGTTAAAATCTTGTGCCAAGTATGCACACAAATTACACATTTCTCATAAATGGATGGAATGAAATTGAAATAGGATTTGACGCATTCATTTTTCGCACTTTTGATACAAGGAAATAGCGAATAACAATCAAGGGTGACTCAATGAAATTGTTGGTCTAAAGTCAATTCTTAATAAAACATCTCAAATATGTTTGATAAGATTAGCTTCTCTGTGCGTCACATGTACATTTCATGTGCCACAAGTGCATTCTGTGTGTCACATATGCATCTGGTGTCACCTAAATATTCTTATGTATATAATAGATTTTTTAAAACAAATATAAGGTCTAAGCAGAACAAAGTTATTGAGTTCGTTCAAACACGTATATGGTATCGTAATCCCGCCCCAGAGTGTAGATATTGAAAATCTACAGCAAGAAATATGCTTTTTAAGAGGGACTTTTTGTCTTTTCAATTATGTCGAAAGTAATTTTAACAACTTTCCAAAAAGAAAATACATTATGCATGTTAAACAATTGTACAGTGAGGATAGGATGTCATTTACTCTCAAGGATGCTCTCATCTTAACGTCGACATTTAGATATAAACGGCGTTCACACAAGAAGATATGAATTTTTAAATGTCTTTTAATGATCGGTGTATTTAGTAATTAGAATCTCGTGTCAAATATGTATCGAATTACTCTATATTAGAAATGGGGGTTGGGAAGAACGAACCAAGGCAAAATTATAATTTTCATGTTTCATTTGGGGTAAATTTGGAACTAAAATCAATATTCTATATATGTACGGACAATTTCATTTCCTTTATAATACACGTCATTAATTTTTTTTGTGTTAAAAATGTCTTTCTGACTGGTTGGATCGCCAGAATCTGGTCTATACTAGTCGTAGTTGACTATTTCTGTGTGCTCCATATAAATGCAATTTTTCCCCTAATTGTCATTTTGTTTCACCGCCTACTATTTTTCCCTTCTTCACGCCTCTCTCTCTGTCTCTCTCTTGCATACTCTCCTCTTCTGAGTTATCATAAAGGGATGAAACAAATCTGAAACAAGGATAGACGCACTCACTATGTTTACATGTTAGACACAACGAAATGTAGCGAACAACAACTTAAAATCTTGAATTCTGCCTCTTACAATTTCATGAAAATCCTTTTAAGTTTCACTAAACGAAAGTAATTTCATATTGTGGGCATGCATATATATATATATCTAGGAGTATTTATTTAAAATTTGACTATGTGATCATATACACATGATTATGTACTTCAAGAATCTTTGAATTAAGCTTTTGATAAACTCGAGGTTCATGGTTGCATAATTGCATGCATCAGTTATAAACTTGTTTAATTAAACTAGTTTCTAGACACGTGTATGCCGAATCAAGTAATACATGATTTTATAAAATGACAAATATATTATTAAAATAAAGCTCTTAGTAAATAATTATACATTAAAAAAAAAAGTAAAAGTTATGTGAATGATCAATGATTTCTTAGCTCGTCTAAAATATTAGTGAAAGTAGAAAAGTCATATAAAGGGTTATCTAAGAAAGTTGGTCTCCTGACCAAGGGGATTCGAACCCTTAAACAAGAGGAACATAGCTTAAAAAGTTGATTTTCTACCACTGAACTAATAGCACACTTTGTTAATGGGTTCCTAATTCGTATTTGTTATATATATACTAGATTTTTCAGTACAAATAAAGAAACCGCGCAAATGTATGGGGGTTCCCGAGAACCCCCATATAGCACACTAAATCCGCCCCTGCCTTTATATATCAGAAGTAATTGTTTGAATCGTAAAATAAAACTTTAAATATGCTGTATGTACCAACAATTTCATTTCCCGTTTATTTCCACTTTTATATAATACATGTGATTAATTCTTTTGTGTTAAAAACTAATTCTTTTGTGTTAAAAATGTCTTTATGATAGGTTGAATCGCCAGAATCGGGTCTATGCTAGTCGTAGTTGACTATTTATATGGTCAACACAAATGCAATTTTTTCCCTAGACCCTAATCGTCATTTTGTTTCACTGCCTCATTTTTTTTCCTTCTTCACGCCTCTCGCGCTCTCATACAAACAACCTCTCCTCTTTTGAATTATCATTAAAGGATGAAGCAAATCTAAAACGGGGATAAATGCATTCACTATTTTCATACATTTGACACAACGAAATATAGCGTCTATATAACAACTTAAAATCTTGAATTACGCTTCTTACAATTTCATGAAAATCCTTTTAAATATCATGAAATGAAAGTACTCTCATATTGTGGGCATGCATATATCTAGGAGCATTTGTTTAAAATTTGACTACGTGATCATATACACATGATTATGTACTTCAAGAATCTTTGAATTAAGCTTTTCATATACTCGAGGTTCATGGTTGCATAATTGCATGCATCAGTTATACACTTGTTTAATTAAACTAGTCAACTTTGATTGTAAAATTGCAGTAATAAGAACTAAGCAGCATCAATTTTTCTTCGCTCGTCCCTTTTTCCTCTGTTTTCTAATGCAATATCAAAACGTAAGGAAGATGTGTGTGTGTGTGTGGACTGTAGAAGAGGTTATAGTTTAGAGTAGGGCGAAGCTATAATTAACCTTATCTAATAGGAGTCAGCTAACACACTTTGGTCAAAAAACAACGTTATATAAATAGGTTAAAAGTTTGTATAGACACTTCTTTATATTCTATCTCCCTCTAGTGAAAATTCTAATCCGAAGCAATACTACTTGTTAAACTCTTCTCAAAAGTAAATGAAGAAACTAAAACACCGTAACAATTGGAACATGAATATATAGCTAATTGTCACCAACCAATAGTCCGTACAGATATAAAATTAAGGGATTAATAGGACACCCCATGGGCAATAGGTTACTCCACGAAACTTACAACTCAAACTAAACAATTAGGAGCTCAATGAGTCATGGACTATGCTCTTCTTTAAACTTATATATTACAATACATAGAGAAAACACCATAATAAAATTAAAATCGCGATAAATCCTCTGTCCTACTACAACTCTACAAGGACTACAACAACCTTAACGTACCAAGTCCTTAAAGTCACTAATTCTTTAATTACATTGAGATCACACATATCTTAATTAGATATACATAGCAGAAAGCAACCACAGATCAATATATAGTACTTATAAACTACCAGCAGCCATGCATGATTTGGTATTTGACAGTAGTACATTATCATAATGATAACTGATATTGTTTTTAGTGCAGATAATTGATAAATTAAGCCACTGGTGGTGTAACTGATGATGATTATTTTGCAAACGGATTACTTAGAACTATGACAGA
Source organism: Lycium barbarum (assembly GCF_019175385.1). Lineage (NCBI taxonomy): Eukaryota > Viridiplantae > Streptophyta > Magnoliopsida > Solanales > Solanaceae > Lycium > Lycium barbarum. The sequence goes on from NC_083347.1 coordinate 14,011,645, forward strand.
AGAGAGAGAGCAATTATTTTATACTATAAACATGCATGCATTTTTTCAACGGAGATGGAAGTTTTTGTAAGTGGAATTCTCTTGGATTGATATGTGAACTCTTCCTCTGTCATCAACTTGACCACACATCATGTTGTTAATGTCCGTGTTGAGTGTCACTGTTCCTTTTCTGGTTGAACCTTCTGCAATATTATTAGGAGACTGATCTGCAGATGATGATGATGAATTCTTTCTTCGCCTTTCGTTATGGCCAGCCAAACGCCTTCGACAACTCCTCTTCGATTCATCAAATTCCGTCAGCTCATGAAATCTGCATAGTTATTTAATTAACCAAAAGCAGAACACACATTTTAATTATCATTATATTACAATAAGTGTATATATATGAAAGACATGTCTTGCATATATTAATTGGTTTGACAAGGACATGTACGTAGCGTTGCGGCAACAGTTTGAAACCAGTACTTTTCATTTGAAACTAATACTTTTGACGCATAACATAGTTTATGTATAAAAGTTCACTAAATTGTAGCGAATAGCAGGTCCGAATTCATAATTTTAAAAATAAAATAGGTTCAATGTTAAGAATCTTAAAAATTGAACCTATAGAGCCTACCCAGATCCGCATCTTTAGGTGCGAATAATTTTTTTTATCTAGCCAGTACCATTTCAAGAATTATGAAAGGATTTTAAAGTGTCTATATGAATCGTGTAAATAATTACGCTAGCTATCAGTATAATTTAACTTTGTAATTTAGGTTACTTTCTTTATTATTCAAGTTACTTTTTTTCAAATAACTAATTCCACTTATTATCCGTAATGATAGTAAGTACTAGTAGTACTTTTTTAGAGGACTTTATCATAATAATAGTTAGATCAACTAACAAATTAGCCTATTTGAACCTAATTTTCATGTACGTACGTGCAATAGCATACCATTTTTTGCTTAATATGTAATTAAGCAGAAAATATCAATCACAAGTACACTATCACGAAATCAGATCTGAAGCCAGGTGTGCATGCCCCGATCTGATTTATTATTAAAACGTGATAAATTAATTAAAAATGAAAGACAAAAAAGATCGAGATAAGGAACGTCAACTAATCATTCATTAATTAACTAAATTGTTTTCCTAATACATCATAAGAAACCAAAAGCGAGATCTTGTTACCTTAGCTAGTTTGCATAATATTTTAATAAGTTATGGTATTATATACTTAATTTGTTTTTAAAAATTAGAAAATATGTTTAATTAATTACAAAAACTTAAGTTACTCTTGATTTAAATCAGTTAACGAAATTTTGAAGGACCATTCTCCTATCTTTAATGCATGAGGAAAAACGAAAAGGTGAGGAACAACAAAAGTAAAAAGGGAACAATACACCATGACAAAAAATAAAAGCTAAGACAAAACATTCAGAACTTATTCAGTGCGAATCTGAATTGGGGACAGATTGAGAATTTATCTGTCATACTACAACTGCTGCATAATACATGATAAGTTCTCGATCTGTCCTATTACAGATCCTATGTGGTGTGAATTTGAATTAGTCGTGATAGTGAATCTGCATAATAAATGGTAAAACAAAACAAAAAAGTGCATAAATTAATATATGTTCTGAACTTGGTGATGTAAGATGCCTTTATAATTTATTCCCACTTTAAAAAGAAGCTTTTCCTTGCTATTTTTAGCATCTACCTCAACCACTTTTTAACAGCAAACAG